>NC_141873.1:463979678-464282708 GCF_056163025.1 Triticum urartu | reverse complement strand
TGAAGTTGATCAATGACTGACTGGATCTCAATGGCCTTCACATCTAAGTCATAGAACTTCTGCTCCACGATCCTCTCCAAGTTCTCCTGGTGTTGACTCAGGGTAGCCAATCCCTTCTCAATCCTTAGAGTGGAGGCAATCAAGTAGCCAAGCTGATCTTTCTTGCTCTTTAGAAGATACTGAGATGCCTCTTCAGTGGTTGGCATCTTTGCAGCCTTTTCAGCCCTTGCCTTCTCCTTCTTGGCTTATGCATGCATAGAAGATGGTTCATTTTCATCCATCACCACAGTGTTGTCCTCAAAGTCTGGGTAGATGGGCAGGTGCTCCTTGTCTAGCAGTATGTGCCAATACCCATCTTGGAGTTGATCAGCTCCTGGATCTGTGGGGCATATCCACAACTCATCTTCTGATCTCCAACTGTCCTCTTTATGGTTTCCACAATTAGGCTCATGACCTTGAACTTCTATGGAACATCAAAAATATGCAGCAAGTTGATGGAGTGACCTCTGATCATCTTGTGATCACCTGACTTTGGCAAGAGAGTGTGCCTGAGGATCCAGTTGATTGTTGGCAAGCTTGACAGAAGGTAATGTACTGATCCAAATTTGTGTGTCTCAAGAGCAGCATCTGGGATCTCTTTGTACATGTGTGTCATGGTGTTGTGATCCTTCTTCTTCTTGGCATAGACATCCAAGTCATCTTCTTGTTCTTTTGGGGCATTGATCAATTTAACCCATTCTGCAACTGTCGACTGGTATCTAGTGCCTTCAGACATCCAGACAACCCTTCCATCTGGGTAGAAATGAGCTGTGGAATAGAACTGCATGATGAGCTCATCATTCCACTTTGTGAGCTTCTGAGCCACAAACTCATCGACTCCACATGCCTTGAAGCTGTCATATACACCAGGGAAGTGATCCTCATTTTCCTCAATGTATGTCCAATTGACCCATCTCATGTCACACACTATTGGCTTCTTGTCAAGTAGCATTGTCTCACAGAAGTCCTGATGTTCCTTGGTATGGAACCTGTAGTCCACAACAGTTCTTCTTCTGGTGGCATATGGATCTGATTCTCTCCATAGCCTCAATCCTGAATCCTTCCTTATCTTCATGTTCTCAGCTACTGGATGAGCATCATTGTGATCTGGAATTTTTGGCTTCAACATCCTCGAGACATGTGACTCATCATCTTCTTCCTCCATTGCAGCTTCAGGCACTGGGGCCTTGTGCTTCTCCTCAGCAGGGATGTTCCTGGTGCTCCTCTTTGGTTTTGGCTTTGGAGCTGGAGCAGCAGTCTTAGGAGCAGTCTTAGGCTTAGATGGAACAGCCCTTGCCCTTATAGCATCTCCCATAAGCTTTTGAGCTTTGGGTGCTGGTGCTGCATCCTCTTCCTCTTCTTCTTCAGAGTCTTTCATTATTGAAGATCTCCCAAGCACTCTGGCAGTGGTCTTCTTGACCCTCTCTTTCCCTTTTCTTTTCTGCCACAACCTGCTCTTAGGGTGCAGATCCCAAAGTCTCTTGAGTGGATGTTCTAGCTTTTGACATGGGAGCTCTCTTGGTAGGAACCTTTTGCTTCATCCCTGGCTTAGTGGCAGCAGCTGTGCCATATTCCTTTTTGAGCACTTTCCTCTTTGAGGTGGTTTCTTCCTCCTCAGCTACATAGTCCTCATCCTCTGAATCTGAGGTTCTCTTCTTGCTGGCCCTTGTGGCTGCCTTAGGCAAGTTGCTGGGTGTGCTCCTGCTTCCATCATCTGAGCTACCGGAGGGACTAGTGCCCTCACTCATCTGAACTTGCTCCTCAGATTTGTTCTGACTGTCACTCTGATCTGACATGATGCAAACACTGACAGTAGACCCTGTGAATAGATTATAGATGAGTTAGAGTGGATGAGCATCATAAAGTGCATAGGTTTTTGCAGAAGAATGAATCAAAAACTTAGTTTTAGTTTTCCACAGAAAGCATTTCGGACCTACTGATTTGAAATCTCGATGATACCGAAGTAGCTATTGGAACCTAAACTAATGAACTCGGTCAGACCGAGTCACAGTTCGGTGGCACCGAGACTGCTAGGGTTTCACAAAGACTCGAACTCGGTCACACCGATTTGCAATTCTCGGTCAGACCGAGAATCACATGTGCAATGGCCTGAGCCAAATCGGTGGAACCGATTTCAACAACTCGGTCGGTCCGAGATGGTTTCGGCGGAAACCTAACCCTAAATTTTCAATCCACAACTAAACTATGGAGTGTTTTCATTGGAAAGAGTGATCTTAATCGTGGCAAGATACATGGCAAAACAATGTGCTGGGGAATCGGAGTGAGAACAGCACAAAGATCAAGTCCATACCCTCGTTCGGTGATGGACTTGCTACGGCGGCAACGGCGGAGACGATCCCGTTGATGGCGGCGGAGACCAGCGACTGGAGGCGGTTGCCGACGAGGAGGACGATCCGGAGACCCAGGGAGGCAGAGCAGGTTGAGCGCGGGCGAAAAGGTTCGGAAAGTTTTCCAAATTTTGGCCCGTGGGTATATATAGCCTGACCCTGTCAGTGTGACCGAGTGGAACAATTCGGTGGCATCGAGATGCATAACTGCAAGCAGTTACTGCAACTCGGTGTGACCGAAAAGTTCAAATCGGTTGCACCGAGATTGAAAACCTAGATCGACTTAGTGATCTCGGTATGACCGAAATGGATGAATCGGTCAGACCGAAACACACAAAGAAGTTTTGGAGGTTTAAGTCTATGACGAATCGAGGACTCCGAGTGCTCCTCACACAGAGTGGTTCGAATATGACTTGATCAAACTTTGTGATTCTAAGTGCATCTAGTGCCACCCCTAGTTGGTTTTGGAGTATTGACGACAAACCTAGTTGAGGGACTAATGTGTTTGTGAGAATTGCAGGACAACACAGGTGGAAGTCCCTCATTGATTCGGTTTTCCTACTAGAGATGACCCCTAAAAATATATAAGACGTTGATGTCAAAGGTGGTATATGAAGATATTCACATCGAAGACTATGACAAGAGAAGACATCGCTTGAAGCCTATGGAACTCGAAGACTTAGATCTTTCGTAGTTCTTTTTCTTCTTTGTTGAGTCATAGGAACCACCGTACTGTTAAGTGGGGTCCAAGAGAACCAGTCAGAATGACTGAAGTGATGCTTAACCAAAACCTATGTCTTCGAGTGAAGACTATGAGAGCGAATCTTGTCCAGAGTCGGACAAGTCAGCTTTGCTTGTAGCCCAAGTAAAGTTGCCGTGTGAGTTTGAAATCTGACCGTTGGAACACGTGTCAGTTCCTTAGTGACCCAGGGTCATTTCGGACAAATCAGGTCGGGTTGCCTAGTGGCTATAAATAGCCCACCCCCTACAACCATAAATGGTTGGCTGCTCAGAGTTAGTGCACGGCTTTTGTCGTTTGAGAGAAACCCACCTCGAAGCCTTTGAGAGAGAATTCCTTGCGAGGATAAAGCCCTAACCACCCAGAGCCAAAGAGAGTTAGGCATCACTTAAGTCTTCTTGTCTGTGTGATCTGAAGACTTATTACACTTGAGGACTATGAATCCTCCAGCCGGTTAGGCATCGCGTTCTGAGCATCCAAGAGACATTGTGGATCGCCGGTGAACGAAGTCTGTGAAGGTTTGGGAGTCTCCCTTGAAGACTTACCAGAGTGATTGGGCGAGGTCTGTGTGACCTTAGCTCAAGGGGAATACGGTGAGGACTGGGTGTCTTGAGCTGCGTGTTCAGGACTGGGTGTCCGGGACTGTGTGTCCTCAGGTTTAAATACCTAGCCGCCCTAACCAGACGTACAGTTGTCACAGCAACTGGAACTGGTCCAACAAATCATTGTCTTCAATGAGTCACTGGTTTCATCCTTCCCTTCCCTTTACTTACTGTTGGTCCTTGTGAAGTCATTGTATGATTGCACTATCTTTTGTCTTCACTGAGTGACTGCGCGTTCTATCTGGCTTCATAATATCTTCCTACCTGATCCTTACTACTTAGCTGCTATTAGTTATTGTGCTTTCACTTCATTGAATACTTGACTATGGTTTGCCTAGTGTAGTCTACCTTCCGCTGCATGGTAATAGGTTTATTTCTATCGTTTGTCTTCGAAACTTCCACGTTTTGAAGACTTTCATAAAAATCGCCTATTCACCCCCCCTCTAGTCGATATAACGCACTTTCAATTGGTATCAGAGCAAGGTACTCCCTTGTTCTGTGTGATTCGGTTTAACCACCTGGAGTTTTAGCTATGTCGACTGCAGGGATAATTAAAGTCTCCGCTGCGTGCCCCGTCTTCGATGGAACTGAATATCCCTACTGGAAGAATAAGATGCGCATGCATCTTGAAGCCATTGACGTCGACCTATGGTATGTCGTCAAGAATGGCGTTCCCAAGGCTGGAGAAGGTGTCACTGCCGCTGACGTCAAGAAGTTCGTTCAACTGGACTCTACTGCCAAGAATATCATCTGTGGTCATCTGACCAAAGGACAGTATGGCCACGTGAGTGCTTTGGAAACATCTAAGCTAGTCTGGGACTGGCTCTCCAAGGTTAATGAAGGCGTCTCAACCCAGAGAGATCAGAGAATCAGTGTCCTTCGCAACCTCTTCTACCGCTTCAAGAGAAATGACAATGAGAATGTCCAGCTCATGTTTGATCGACTCACTGACATCACAAATGAGCTTCAAGCCCTCGGCGCTACTGAGATCACCAAGCATGAAGTCGTCAAGACACTCCTGAGATCACTTGACAGTTCGTTTGACACCCTAGCCCTGATGATTCAAGAACGTCCTGATTTCAAGACACTCGATCCATCTGACATACTTGAGAGGCTCAACACACATGAGTTTCAGCTTTCTGAGAAAAGAGATATTTACGGTCCCAACTATGGGCGAACTCGTGTCTTGAAGGCAAAAGTTGTCTCCTCATCTAAAGAAGAATCTGACAGCAGTTCTGATGACCCTGAAGACATTGGAAAGGAACTTGCTATGCTTGTGAAGAAGTTCCAAAAATTCACCAAGAAGAAAGGCTTCAGAAAGTCTTCACGATCAAGCTCAAGGAATGATGAAGCTTCTGCTCATGACTACAAGAAGAAAACATGCCACAAGTGCAAGAAAACTGGCCACTTCATCTCTGAGTGTCCGCAGTGGGACAATGAGAAAAAGAAGAAGAAGAAGAGCAAGGAATATGACTCTGATGACAAGAAGAAGAAGAAATACTCAAAGTATTCTTCCAAGTCTTCCTCAAAGTCTTCATCACACAAGAAGAGCTCATCTGGCAAGGCACGTGCGTTTGTTGACAAGGAAATGGATGCAGAAGAGGAGTCCGCTTCTGAGGAGGCGGAGGTGGAGTCTGAGGAGGAGTCCGATTCTGGCGTTGCAAGTCTGGCTACAGCATACGTTGCCAAGTCCATCTTCAACACTGAAGACAATAACTTCATCACTGACACCGATGCAAATGACAAGGACTACTCCGCTCCTACCTACTGCTTCATGGCACGCGGTGCCAAGGTAAACACACGCACTACTCACTATCAAACATCTAGTGAAGACGACTCTGATTGTGGTTCAAGACCCAGCTATAAAACACTTGCTAAAATTGCAACTAAACAACAGAAAGCTATGGAACATATTCAAAAACTGTTAGACAAAAGCGATGATCTGTTAGGCGCTGAAATGACTCGATCTGAGTCCTTAATTGAAGACATCAAAAATCTTCACGTTAAGTATGAGGAACTTGAAAGTCGTCATGAAACGCTCTCAACAACTCATGAAAAGCTTTCCTATGATTATCTTCAAAGGAAGCAAGATCTTGAGAAATTGAGAGCGGCTCATGAAGATCTTCAAAAGGAAAACGAGTCACTTCGCGCCGAACAGATCAGTTCCGCTCAGGAAGGATTTGAACCACCATGTCTTAAATGCATTGAGCGTGATAATGCTACTTCTGTTGCTGAATGTTCTACTGCTGCTACTGTTGCAATATCTTCAACGGTTGATGTGGTAACTAACCCCTCTGCTGAGGATACCACTGCTATTGCTGATGAGAATGCTAGGTTGAAGACATTGCTTGAAACAGGGATGTACAAAAGTCTTAAAGGGCATTAGACACTATGTGATGTCCTCAAAAGGCAGATTCTGAACCGAAACCCGAGGAAAGAGGGTGTTGGGTTCGTAAGGAAAATGAATGCTGATGGCTCTTATGGAAACCTGAGCAGTACCCCAAAACCACATGGGTTGCTGCAAAGGAACCTTCAGCAGATCCATCCAATCTATCTGGCTTCACTTGTGCTAACCCCATTGTCATTGATGAATCCTTTGATGCAAACTATAAACTGTTTAAGAATCAGAATGGTGAAGTGTTTGCCAGGTATATTGGTACTAACTGCAGGAATGGGCCGCCTATGAAGAAGATCTGGGTGCCGAAAAAGTGTTTGGAAAATCTTCCTGTGAATGTCATCATGACACCACAGGTGAAGAAGACAAACCCCAGACCACAGGCTTCATACGGTCCAAAGGCTTCATACAGACAGAGGACTCACCTGAGTCGCACTAACGCAAATGTTTTGCAGGGAAACCATACTCAGTCCTATGAATATGAGCGCGGTTCATCAAACCGCCATGTTCATAAGACCAAGAACTATTCTGCTTATTCTTATGAGTACTATTGTCCACCTGCAAGACTGTTGGCTAGGGCTCCAAAGCCAAAGTTCTCAGATGCTGCACTTAGACTTATCGCTTCTAATCCACCCTTGAAGATGTGGGTGGCTAAGAAAGCTTAACTCTCTCTTGCAGGGAAAGGTCTCCAGCAGAAAACCAAAATCGTCTGACGCTATTGCTGGGGACCTTAAACATCTTGTAGGGCGCAGGATCAAATGCCTGAATGGTCTTACTATGTACTTCGTTCCTGAATCGCTTGCTACTCTCCCTATCAGTCCTAATCTGGATCTAAGCTTTCATAACCCACTGGTTCGTCAAATGTTTTTGCTTCACAATTCTCTTCGTGAAGCCTATCCCCCTAACTGCACTGTAGGGTACGACACCAGCGTCTTCAGAATGGATTATTGATAGTGGGTGTACCAATCACATGACTGGCAAAAGAAGCCTTCTTATGGACTCAACCTTATGTCCATCCGACAAGAGTCACATCACATTTGCTGACACTGGTAAAAGTAAGGTATTGGGTCTAGGTAGAGTTGCAATCTCAAAGGATCAACACATGGATAAAGTCATGCTTGTTGAATCCCTTGGCTTCAACTTAATGTCTGTCTCAATACTTTGCGATTTGAACATGATCGTAAATTTGGAAAATATCGTTGCCTTGTTCTAATGGAATCTGACAAGTCTCTAGTGTTTGAAGGGTATCGGAAAGATGATTTGTACGTGGTAGATTTCTCAGCAGGACCACAGCTTGCCGTATGTCTTCTAGCAAAAGCTTCAGAATGATGGCTCTGTCATCAAAGGCTAGGGCATGCTGGCATGAGGAACCTCCACACCCTTGCAAAGAAGAAGCATGTCATAGGCATCGAGGGCGGCAAGTTCAAGAAAGATCACTTATGCGGTGCATGTGAAGCAGGAAAGATGACGAGGGCCAAACATCCCTGGAAGACAATCATGACAACTACTCGACCCTTCGAACTGCTCCACATGGATCTTTTCGGTCCCACTCATTACTCGACTCTTACTACTACTGCTTGTCTCTATGGCTTTGTCATTGTTGATGATTATTCTAGATATACTTTGGTGCACATAATCCTCTACAAGACTGAAGTGCAGGATGTCTTCAGATGCTTCGCCAATCGAGCAATGAACAACTATGACGCCAAGATAAAGCACATCAGAAGTGACAATGGCACTGAATTCAAGAACACTGGCCTTGATACATATCTTGATACTTTGGGCATCACACATGAATTCTCAGCCCCGTACACGCCACAGCAGAATGGCGTCGTCGAACGCAAGAACAGAACACTCATGGAGATGGCCCGAACGATGCTTGATGAATACAAGACTCCAAGAAAATTCTGGCCTGAAGCCATTGATACTGCATGCCATACAATCAATCATGTTTATCTTCACAAGCTTCTGAACAAGACATCTTATGAGCTCCTTACTGGCAAGAAGCCAAATTTCAGTTACTTCAGAGTATTTGGCGCCAGGTGCTGGATCAAGGATCCACATCACACTTTAAAATTTGCACCAAAAGCACATGATGGTTTTATGCTTGGATATGGAAAGGATTCGCACTCCTACAGAGTCTTCAATCTCTTTCATTATAAAGTGGTTGAAACAGTGGATGTGCGGTTCGATGAGACTAACGGTTCACAGAGAGAGCACCTGCCAAATGTGCTAGATGAAGTTCCATCTAGTGAATCAATCAAACTAATGGGAACTGGAGAAATGATACCCTCTGAAGCTCAACCTGAAGAGGAACTTATCATCTCTGCACCTGATCAACCTGAAGACAATGCTCAGCCTGAAGACAATTCCACTAACAATGACAATGATCAGCAAGAGCAAAATATTCGCCCTGTGCATCCTCGTGTTGCCAATGAAGTGCAGACTGAGAGAATAATTGATAGCATCAATGCACACGGTCTGCTCACTCATTCAAGGGCAACTCAGCTAGCAAATTTCTGTGGGCACTTCGCATTCATCTCAATAACAGAACCCAAGAAAGTTGAAGAAGCCTTCATGGAACCTGAATGGATTCAAGCTATGCAAGAAGAGCTTCAACAATTTGAGCTGAATAATGTATGGGAACTGGTTAAGCATCCTGATCCTCAGAAGCACAATATAATAGGCACCAAATGGATATACCGTAACAAGCAAGATGAGCATGGTCAAGTTGTCAGAAACAAAGTTCGTCTCGTTGCTCAAGGATATACTCAAGTGGAAGGCATTGACTTCTATGAAACATTTGCTCATGTGGCTCGACTTGAAGCCATACGCATACTGCTGGCCTATGCAAATCATCATAACATACTTCTATACCAAATGGATGTGAAGAGTGCTTTTCTCAATGGCAAGATTGAAGAAGAAGTGTATGTTGCACAACCGCCTGGCTTTGAAGATCCAAAACATCCTGACATGGTATACAAGCTCAACAAGGCACTGTATGGCCTCAAACAAGCCCCTCGGGCTTGGTATGACACACTCAAATACTTCCTGAAGAGCAAAGGCTTCATACCTGGTTCCCTCGACCCCACTCTCTTCACGAAGATATATGATGGTGAACTGTTTGTGTGCCAAATATATATGGATGACATTATCTTCGGCTGCACCAATCAGAAGTACAGTGAAGAGTTTGGATATATGATGCAAGAGCAATATCAGATGTCCATGATGGGAGAGCTGAAGTTCTTCCTCGGTCTTCAAATACGACAGCAACGCAACGGCATCTTCATATCTCAAGAGAAGTATCTCAAAGATTGCCTGAAGAAGTTCGGTATGCAAGACTGCAAAGGCTTCACGATGCCAATGCCAGCCAAACATCATCTGGGTCCCGACGACAATGGTAAAGAGTTCGATCAAAAGGTATACCGCTCCATGATTTGTTCTTTACTTTATCTATGTGCATCTAGGCCAGATATTATGCTTAGTGTTTGCATGTGTGCTCGATTTCAAGCGGCACCAAAGGAGTCGCATCACTTAGCTGTGAAGCGAATTCTTCGATATTTGGCTCACACCCCAACTCTAGGATTATGGTATCCAAAGGGCTCAGAGTTTGATCTGGTTGGATTCTCGGATGCTGATTATGTTGGTGACAAGGTGGATCGCAAGTCTACATCAGGCACATGTCATTTTCTGGGACGATCACTTGTATGTTGGTCTTCAAAGAAGCAGAACTGTGTCTCTCTCTCCACTGTTGAATCTGAATACATTGCTGCTGGATCTTGCTGCGCTCAGCTTCTGTGGATGAAGCAAACACTCAAGGACTATGGCATTCATCTGAAGCAAGTGCCACTCTACTGCGACAACGAAAGCGCCATCAAGATTGCCAACAACCCAGTTCAGCACTCGAAGACAAAGCACATTGAAATTCGTCATCACTTTCTCAGAGATCATGTTGTGAAGGAAGACATTGATATCATACACGTCAACACTGAAGAGCAATTGGCAGATATCTTCACCAAGCCCTTGGATGGGAAGAGATTTTGCAAGCTACGGTGTGAGCTAAATATCTTGGAATCCTCAAATGTCCTGTGATCAGGCACACATCCTAACACTTATGCATATTGATGACTTAGATGTGCAACACACGAAGTAAAGTATATCTTCAATCAATGAAGACATACATTCTAAGTGTGAATACATTAATGTGGAATTTGACTTCGGAGTGCCACGATAATTGTGCGCCGTGTCTGGGTCTAATACTTCCTATACGGTGGGTAACACCACCACCAAAGGTTCTGTTCGAAGTGTTTCACTCATGGCGTTACATTTGCTATGTCTTCACATTTGGTTTGGCTTCAATCTCAACATGTCTTCATGATTATCTTCACTATGTTGAATATATATATATATATATACTAGTGTTTTGTCCTCTACAGCATTCACTTATAGCTATGTCTTCTTGTTGAATCTTTTGAACTAAGTGAATGTAATCGGACCCTAACCTCTCTATGCTTTCTATCTCAAACTCTATCTCTCCAAATCATATGCATTCTATTGAAACTGTCGAATGTCTTCTCTGCGTCCTCGTCAGTAGAAGTTACAGAGACAAACATTAAGTCCGTTTTCAATGCTCATTCCTTCACCTGAAACCCGGAGAAGTGGGAACGACCACCCGACAATCCAGGCGTGCATGGGACGTGGAACGACCCCCGATATGCTGCATGATGGCCACGTGTTCCTCAGATGTGAATCGCCAGGGGCACCTGTGTAATAACACTGAGCCGCCCCTGTCCCTATAAATACACGCCTCACCACAATCATTATCTCTTCTTCCACTCTCGCACGAACCCTAGCACCACCGCTAGCCCTCGACGACACCGACGACGAAGCGCTTCGCTGCCGCAACCTCTCCGACGCCGTCTTCACGCCGACCGCGGACATCGTCCTCTCCGCCGTCGCCGTAGGTGTCCTTCGTCGCCAAGTTAGGGCACGGATGATCGAACTGCTCGGCCTCCTCTTCCACACCGTCTAGCAGTTCTACGTGTGGTAAATAAAACTTCCTTTTTATGGCCCCTTTGATCCTATAGCTTTGTCACTTTCTACCACAAGCAGTTTCTATTCACACAAGTTGGATCTCTTTCATACTGCATCTCATAACATGCCTAGTATATTCACTTATGCTTCACAAAGTAGTTAGATTCCTCACTTGTACTGATCTCTGGATTGGTACAAATCTGGAACCAACTCCTTATCTATGAGTGAATGTCTTCGCACGATGAGGTCAATGTCTTCTAAACTGATATATCTTCAAAATCTTCTGAGAATGCATATGACCTCTTCCCCTTCCCTCGCACCTTAATGCTGTCATAGGTACATGTCCGTGGGAGAATCCCTTGGTTCTCATAGTCTGCATTCATTTGCAGAATTCTTACAGCATCATATAAATTCTCCCGAAGCCAGTTCCTGTTTGTCCAGCAAGCGAAAACCTTTGAAGCCTTTGAACGTATTGAAGCCTTTCAGTTTAAAATTCATGGCTTCAGAGAAATCTGCAAGGAAGGGTGGCAGAAAGCGTCGAGGAGAAACATCAAGAGATCTGCCCGATGACCTCTCAGAGCTGTACAAGACAGATCCTGAAGAGGATTACAATCAGCGCAAGACACGAATCCAATGGATTCGACGCTATTGGGCAGAACAGTGGTTCAAGTACAGATTTGTGACCAAGGAATATGCTGAAAAGAATGCCATCAAGCGACCATGGGGAGACATCCTCTACAAAAATCTTCAACCCAGGACCAGAGATGAAGCCATTGAACAAGGCTTCTATCCCTGCATGGTCCGTGGACCACAGCCTGCGGATGCTGACCCATCATCACTGCTATGGTGTCGTGATGACAATCTGTTTAAGCGCAACTTCCAGTTTGCCCAGAACTCAGCGAAGCAGAACAAGAAGTCTTTGGGATTAGACTTCAACCCTGGTCCCTCTGCTCCCCGTGCCAATGAAACTCGTGAAGCTGAACCCAATCTTCTTGGTCCCCTCTACAACTTGGAAGGTCTCATCACTCACATCGTGGTTCAAGGGACAGCCGTGAATGAGCCTGCAGATGACGCTGAATCAGATAAAGCGCCTGCAGTGCCGAAGCCAAAGAGGTTGAAGCAGCCTAAAGCTTCAAAGCCTGCCTCTGCACCAAAAATCTCACGGGCGAAGCCACTGGCCACTGCACCTCCTGAAGACAGTGTGCAGTCTGAAGATTTGTCACGCATCTCCAAGCCCCAGAAGGTCAAGATGCCTCTGCCACACACCGGCCAAGAACTGACTGCTGCTGCCATTCTGCGAAACGATGCCATTGATCTGTCCAGTGATGAAGATCTTGCAGATGACGCTCTTGAGCAACTCATCAAGAGCAAAGAAGAAGCAGAAATCTTCAATGATCTGCCTCTCTTTGACGTGACAATCATACACAACTTCATTGATGAGTGGTTTGACACGCCCAACATCAGCTTCGAAGATCTGCAACTACCCATTGGCCTCAGTGTCGCCTTCCATGGCGCCATTGCTTCAGAATTAGCCATCGCCCAGCACATTGTTGAACTGAAGCAAAATATTGACTTTGAGAAAGCTCAGTTCAAGAAGCATATGGCCAAGCTCAGAGTGCAAGAGGTGAAAAACTTCAAGATTATGCTCCACGAGCTCAAAGAAGCCTTTCTCAAGAAACCCGCAGAAGCTCAGGGTTCTCATGAGCGCATGAAGAGCCTGGCTGACAAGTGTGTGCAAGGCTACAACGAGGCTAAGAAGCGCAATGCCCTTGGGCGTCCGGGCATTGATCCCAGGATGGCTGCCAAGCAGAAGAAGAAGCCCACTATGGCCGAACCCAACGCACCAAGGCAGGAAGCAGATCCCATTGTCTTCCCAACTAGCATGACTGGCTCGAAGCCAAAGGCCCGGTCAACCGCTTCAAAGCTGAAGAAGACAAGGACTGCTGAGGCTGAAGCAAGGAAGAGGAAACATCCTGAAGCCTCTGCTATTGCCCCCTCCAAGAAGAAGCGGAAGACCAAGAAGGAACGGGCTGCTCCCACAGAGCCCTTGATTGTTGAACCCATCTCCATGGTTCGCCCTGACGCTGAACCTCAAGAGCGCCAACTGACTGTCCATGAGCCTGCTTTCACAGGGGCTCATGAAGCTGAAGACTTTCCAGCAGCTGATCCCATCGCTGCTGAAGACATTGGTCACCATGACCATGATGATGCATTTCTTCCTCAGCTTGAGCACCAACAGGTATCATCGCCTATGCTAACGCACAGCGAACTCATCAGCATTGGTCGTCCTCTGACGCCAATTGCTCAGGATGCATCATGGGCTGATCGCCCACAAGCACAAAAGGAAGAAGACTTTGAGGCCCAGCCAACTCCAACTCCACAGGCGTCGCCAACGTTACGCAGGCTTCACAAAGGACCAAGGCCTCCAATCTCTGAGTCTGAAGCTAAAGCTGCTGAAGACATTCCGGCTGCATCAGCCGATGAAGAAGAAACCCCAAAAGCTGCTACTCCCCCGTCCCACCAAGAAGCTGTTCTCGAGGAGAACGTGACTGTGACCGATCCTCCAGCTCGTCAAGTGGAGGTTGAGAATCTCGAGGCTGCCACCACCAACACCAATGAAGCCAATGACGCTGTCATGGCTGAAGCCAGTGTGGAGCCTTCAGCAACCCAAGCACCAGAAGTCAGTGAAGCCAATGATGCTACTGCTTCTGTTCCTGCACCTGCTGCTGGTCCTCAGTTTGACTACCATGTTGAGCACATGCCTCAGGTCCAGAAGCCAATCCCCAGATTGCCCAGGTTTCCAGGTCCTGCATCAGCACCTGGATCCTTCAATGTCAATGGCTTCAACACAGACACCACCTTCTTCAATAGCTCCCGGAACCCCTACTCAAGGGAAAGAATATCATCTGATCGGTTCTGGAGCTATCCGCAGCGAAGCTATTACTCCTGCATTCTATACAATCAAGGTCGCGTCTTCCCACATAAGCGTCTTAACATTGAAGCAATAGCTGGTCTGCCCTGTCTGGAAGAAGCTCTGGATTGCTTCAAAGAGGTTGGATTGCTGCCGTTCGTCACCGACCAAGAGCATTGGAATGAAGAGTTGCTGCTCCAGTTATATGCCACACTTCACATCCATGGGTACAACAGAGATTCGAAGACTTGGGTACTGGAGTGGATGACAGGAAATGTTCATCACGAAGCCAAAGCCTTTGATATCATTGAGCTCACTGGTCTGCCCACTCCTGGCGATCTCTACGAACATGGCTGTCACCTTCACAGTGAAGCTGTGGAGAGCATCTTTCAGAAGCCTGAACCTAACATGAGTCAGATGCTCAGTATGATGAAGCTATTGCCCCAAGATGCTGCATATCCCAAGGAGTTCTTCGTTGAAGACCTTGAGTATCTGCCAAGAACTATTTATCACATCATAAGGCGAACTCTCTGGCCCATCAAAGGACATTCTCCACATGCCAAGCTGGAAGGTGCAACGAAGACTCTGGTCTTCTATATTCTTCATGGGAAATGCTTCAATGCACAGGACTTCTTTATCCGCCAACTTGCTGCATCAGGCTCTGATCTTTTTGGCTTGAAGTTCTATGCTCCATGGATAATGCGGCTGATTAAACTTCACTCCGCTATCTCATATCAGCCATCTGCTCGCAATCATCGGATCTTTCTGCCTGATGTGGATATGTCTGTTGAAGCTATTTATCCTGAGCCTGCCAAGGAACCTCTAAGTCTTCAGAATGCGAAGCATCAAAGTTTTTCTCAGAACATTGAAGGAGTTGAAGCTGTCACTCATGTGTATCCTTTGGTTGGAACTACACGTGCACCACATCCTGCCCTTACTGAAGCCACCGATAGCACAATTGCCCAATGACCCAAGAAGCGCACTCGTGTTCTCAATGACCGAGAGCTTCTGGTGGCTCTTCATCAGAAACAGGATAGGCATCATGACTGACTGAAGCGCCAAATGCAAAGCCTCTTGGTGGATGTCAACCGCATTCACAATCTTGCCACCAAGAATGCCTTTGTTGCCCATGAAACCTCTCGACGCACATGGAAAGGGCTGATGCTGATGTGCTCTGAAGATGATCTTCAAGAGGATGGCTTCTCCGAACGCTTCAAGTTTGACTCCACACCTCCTCGAAGAGCAGTGCTGCGACGAACTCCATCTCTTGAAGACTCTAAGTTCTCTTCCTCTGCTGCAACTGTGAATGCCAGAGTGATCGAGGACGAAGACGATGCTACTTCACCGCCACCTCCTTCAGCACGCTTCGACACTGCTCCAAGTTCTTCTGCACCGCCGAACACCACCGACGACCCTGCTGCTTCACCTACTCTTCATGGGAACGAGTAGATGCTCTATGTCTTCAAACCTTTTTGGTCCTTACTGACAAAAGGGGGAGAGGCATATGAGTTTGATAGTCTTCAAGCGGCTCCATATGGGCGGTTGCTATATATTTTGCTTCGTGTTTACAACTCTCGTTTTGATACATTTGATTCTTTGAGTTGTAACACTTAAACTCGATGGTCGTCTGCTACTTATTAGCCACTTTGTGATGCGATGATAAATTCCGCATGTGCGACAATAAATTCCGCACTTAGATCATTTTGCAGACGTCCATTTTCTATTATGCATGTCATTATCTTCACATATCTTCTCATGCATAATGAATTGTCATCATAAGTTGAAGAGGATCTCCACGAGTATAACCTGCCATGTGCATTTGCATTCCAAAAGCAAATTACTTATATGCACATCTTCAGGGGGAGCCCTTGCAGCTTATGAAGACAATTCTTTATACTTTTGCAATTTCACATATTATATTCCCCGTTGAAAACTTCAACTAGTTTGTCATCAATCACCAAAAAGGGGGAGATTGTAAGTGCATCTAGTGCCACCCCTAGTTGGTTTTGGAGTATTGACGACAAACCTAGTTGAGGGACTAATGTGTTTGTGAGAATTGCAGGACAACACATGTAGAAGTCCCTCATTGATTCGGTTTTCCTACTAGAGATGACCCCTAAAAATATATGAAGACGTTGATGTCAAAGGTGGTATATGAAGATATTCACATCGAAGACTATGACAAGAGAAGACATCGCTTGAAGCCTATGGAACTCGAAGACTTAGATCTTTCGTAGTTCTTTTTCTTCTTTGTTGAGTCATAGGAACCACCGTACTGTTAAGTGGGGTCCAAGAGAACCAGTCAGAATGACTGAAGTGATGCTTAACCAAAACCTATGTCTTCGAGTGAAGACTATGAGAGTGAATCTTGTCCAGAGTCGGACAAGTCAGCTTTGCTTGTAGCCCAAGTAAAGTTGTCATGTGAGTTTGAAATCTGACCGTTGGAACACGTGTCAGTTCCTTAGTGACCCAGGGTCATTTCGGACAAATCAGGTCGGGTTGCCTAGTGGCTATAAATAGCCCACCCCCTACAACCATAAACGGTTGGCTGCTCAGAGTTAGTGCACGGCTTTTGTCGTTTGAGAGCAACCCACCTCGAAGCCTTTGAGAGAGAATTCCTTGCGAGGATAAAGCCCTAACCACCCAGAGCCAAAGAGAGTTAGGCATCACTTAAGTCTTCTTATCTGTGTGATCTGAAGACTTATTACACTTGAGGACTATGAATCCTCCAGCCGGTTAGGCATCGCGTTCTGAGCATCCAAGAGACATTGTGGATCGCCGGTGAACGAAGTCTGTGAAGGTTTGGGAGTCTCCCTTGAAGACTTACCAGAGTGATTGGGCGAGGTCTGTGTGACCTTAGCTCAAGGGGAATACGGTGAGGACTGGGTGTCTTGAGCTGCGTGTTCAGGACTGGGTGTCCGGGACTGTGTGTCCTCAGGTTTAAATACCTAGCCGCCCTAACCAGACGTACAGTTGTCACAGCAACTGGAACTGGTCCAACAAATCATTGTCTTCAACGAGTCACTGGTTTCATCCTTCCCTTCCCTTTACTTACTGTTGGTCCTTGTGAAGTCATTGTATGATTGCACTATCTTTTGTCTTCACTGAGTGACTGCGTGTTCTGTCTGGCTTCATAATATCTTCCTACCTGATCCTTACTACTTAGCTGCTATTAGTTATTGTGCTTTCACTTCATTGAATACTTGACTATGGTTTGCCTAGTGTAGTCTACCTTCCGCTGCATGATAATAGGTTTATTTCTATCGTTTGTCTTCGAAACTTCCACGTTTTGAAGACTTTCATAAAAATTGCCTATTCACCCCCCCTCTAGTCGATATAACGCACTTTTAGTGATGCAGCATGAATAGAGTTTGAGACGAGAAGAGCATAGATAGCTAGAGAAGGCTCTTAGGCATTCTTGTCCATCCACTTGGCAAGAGAAAAAGAACCCAACCAATCAAAACAACAAGTGGATGTCCTCGAATGAGTAAATTATGCAACCAACATGCTCACATAATAAAATGGCAAATGAAATATGTGGCAAAGCATGCACAAACAATTGTAACATCTATCAAGCAATTGGCGATGACTAGGTCATCTATATATGAGTACATTGACTTAGGAGTCAAATGAGATCATTTGATCATAGGTCATACTCATCGTTTAAGCGTAAGTGGGGTTACCACTTTTACATAAAGCGTTGTTGTGTTCACACCATTAGAGTTGATTTAGCTCAATTCTTAGAGTAAAGCTCCCCCTAGATGTGAGATCCCGCCTAAGAGGGATGAACTAACCTTGGGTTTTGTCGATGATGACTTCATGTAGGTGTTGAAGATTTGGATGCTCTAAGTTGATGTAGATCATTCGGAGCTATCCTTTGGAGTGAGTTTCACTTTCAATACCTACACGGGTTAGTCCCACAAGGAACAAACAAGGATATCCATAGACATAGAGTGATGCACACACAAGATGATGTCTATGAGAGCATTAGGTTACCTTGTCCCTTGTCTTACCAACAAGGGGGTTTGTGGCTCCTTGAACTAGTGCAAGATATGGAAGTTGATTGCACTTGTTCTTGCCAAAATGATAAGAGTGAAGTATGTTGGCGGAGTCACCCTCAAGAACTCTCTAGTTCTTCTTCTTCGGGATCCACACCATCTTGATGGGAATCCTCGGAGTTGTAGTTGTAGTTGATGAAGTGTAACTTGATGTAGTCTTGGGAACCCACTTCATCAAGGCCTTAGGAGCTTCTTCAAATTCATCAATTTCCTCTTGAAGCTTGTCCTTGCCTTTTTCCTTGTGGTCTTGTGGTGGAAGATCATCTTGAGCTTGTGTCCCTTTGAAAGAAGTAGGATCATACTTCTCTTGTTGAGGAACAAACTTCGTCTTGGGGTATTGATCTTCTTCCCACTCAACTCCATTGGCATTGAACTTTCGTTCAAAACCAATACCTTGATTCTTCCAGTGCCTTCCTTGCTTGCGTACAATTTCCTCAAATTGCTTACTCCCGGCAAGGCTCTTGTAAACACCTTTCTCTATGATTCCCTTCAATAAGCTATTTTCTTGCTCAAGTGTAACTTGGCTAAGAGAATCATTAGTGGAATCAAGAGAACTACTAGAAGCAACAATATTGGATTTAGCATGATTATTGTTACTACTAGAGGAAGAATCCTTCTTGTTCTTGTTACTAGACTTGACTTGAGGCATGTAAGTGGATAAGAGTAAATGCTTGGCAATGTAAGAAGAACTTTTCTTGCGACGATCATCATTGATTTCCTTTAAGAACTCATGCTCTTGCTCAAGATTGAGCTTCTCAAAACGTAATTTCTCATGAGTCCTTAAAAGTTCTCGATGATCTCCTAAGATAGTTTCATGAGCTAACTTAAGAGTGTTTAGTTCTTTAGTTAGAGACTCAATCTTCTCCTTATCATTGTCATTCGTTTTATCTTGATTAGCATGATTAATTGATGTTTCATCATAGTATTCATCACTAGAGTTGTCAACAAGTAAATCATCATCACCTAACAAGTCAACTTCATCACTATTGAAATCAACATACTCGGGGTGTGATACCTTTGGACCTTTGGCCATGAAGCATCTTTCAATTCCTTCATTTGGTGAATCAAATATGTCGTAGGAGTTGGTTGAAACAAGTGCTAGACCGACAACACCTTCATCTTGAGTATATTCGGAGTTGGAGTGATAGCTTCTCTTGGAGTGATTGTCGGAGTCGGAGCCGGATACCCATTCACCAACATGAGCTTGATGTCTTCGTTTTGTGTAGCTCCTTGATGACTTGTGCTTCCTTTCTAAATCCTTGCTTCTTCGAGAGGGTCTTCGTTCATAACGATCATCCCTACTCCTTCTCTCCCTCGATGGTGATTCTTCTCTTCTATTTCTTCTTTTGGGAGAATCTTCTCTTCTCTTGTAGGGGGCCGTACACTCATTGGAGTAGTGTCCGGGTCTTCCACAATTGTAGCAGTTTCACTCTCGACTAGAAGATCTTTTGTCATTGTAGGACCTTGACTTGGAACTTCTCTCTTTGCTTCTACTCTTGTAGAACTTGTTGAAGTTCTTCACCATTAGGCTCAATTCTTCATTGAAGGTTTGTTTCTCACTTGATGATGTGGGAGATTCACATGAGGCTTTGTAAGCACCACTTGACTTGTTATGGAGCTCCTCCTTATCCTTGAGTGACATATCATGAGCCACAATTCTTCCAATGACTTCCGTTGTCTTGAGATCTTTATAATTTGGCATCATTTGGATCAATGTACATACGGTATCATATTTTCCATCCAAGGCTCTTAGGATCTTCTTGATGATGAATTTGTCGGTCATCTCTTCACTTCCTAAGCCGGCAATCTCATTTGTGATAAGAGCAAGCCTAGAGTACATTTCAGCGACACCTTCACCATTCTTCATTTTGAACTTATCAAGTTGACTTTGAAGCACATCCAACTTGGATTCCTTGACGGAGTCGGTACCTTCGTACATATCAATCAAAGTATCCCAAATTTCCTTTGCATTCTCAAGACGGCTGATTTTGTTGAATTCTTCGGGGCACAATCCGTTGAAGAGGATATCACAAGCTTGTGCATTGTATTGTAACATCTTCAACTCGTTCGCGGTAGCTTCACGATTTGGTTCTCTTCCGTCAAAGAATTCACCTTGCAAGCCAATACACACAATAGCCCAAACGGCGGGGTTATGTCCAAGAATATGCATTTTCATCTTATGCTTCCAACTAGCAAAATTAGTGCCATCAAAGTAAGGACCTCTACGGTGGCAATTTCCCTCGCTAGACGCCATACTCTCCTAGGTTGTGAAACCAAGGCTATGACCACCAAAAGCTATGGAAATCAAAGCAAATGGAGACCAAAGCTCTGATACCACTTGTAGGATCGGAAGTATGTCTAGAGGGGGGATTAGACTACTTGACCAAATAAAAATCTAGCCTTTTCCCAATTTTAGTTCTTGGCAGATTTTAGCAACTTTGGACAAGTCAAGCAATCTTAACACAATTCAAGCAAGCATGCAAAGAGTCTATGAGCAGCGGAAAGTAAAGCATGCAACTTGCAAAAATGTAAAGGGAAGGGTTTGGAGGATTCAAACACAATTAGAGACACAGATGTTTTTGTCGTGGTTCCGATAGGTGGTCCTATCATACATCCACGTTGATGGAGACTTCAACCCACGAAGGGCAACGGTTGCGCGAGTCCACAGAGGGCTCCACCCACGAAGGGTCCATGAAGAAGCAACCTTGTCTATCCCACCATGGCAATCGCCCATGAAGGAATTGCCTCACTAGCGGTAGATCTTCATGAAGTAGGCAATCTCCTTGCCCTTACAAACTCCTTGGTTCAACTCCACAATCTTGTCGGAGGCTCCCAAGTGACACCTAGCCAATCTAGGAGACACCACTCTCCAAGAAGTAACAAATGGCGTGTTGATGATGAACTCCTTGCTCTTGTGCTTCAAATAATAGTCTCCCCAACACTCAACTTTCTCTCATAGGATTTGGATTTGGTGGAAAGAAGATTTGAGTGGAAAGCAACTTGGGAAGGCTAGAGATCAAGATTCATATGGTAGGAATGGAATATCTTGGTCTCAACACAAGTGTAAGTGGTTCTCTCTCAGAAAATATGTATTGGAAGTGTAGGCATGTTCTGTTGGCTCTCTCCATGAATGAAGAGGTGGTGGAGGGGTATATATAGCCTCCACACAAAATCTAACCGATACACATAACTTCCCAAACTTGGTGGGACCGAATGATTAAACTCGGTCGGACCGATTCAGCAAAGCTAGTGACCGTTAGGGTTTTCGGTGGGACCGACATGCAACTCGGTAGGACCGATATGATTAGGGTTAGGGCATAATGTAATCTCGGTGAGACCGATTACACAAACTCGGTGAGACCGATTTTTGTAATAAGCTAACCAGAGAGTTGGTCAGGTAAACTCAGTGAGACCGATCGCTCATTTCAGTGAGACCGAAATGTTACAAAAGGGAAATAGAGAGTTTACATTGCAATCTCGGTGGGACCGATCACAAGTTTCGGTGAGGCCGAAAGTATTGCAATAGGCAACAAAGAGTTTGCAATTCCATCTCGATGAGACCGATTTGCCTAGGGTTTGTGGCAGTGGCTATGACATTTGAAACTCGGTGGCGCCGGATAGGAAGAATCGGTGGAGCCGAGTTTGACTTTTGGTTTAGGTCATATGTGGATGTGAGAAAGTAGTTGAGGGTTTTGGAGCATATAACTAAGCATTTTGAGCAAGAACCTCATTAAGCAACACCTCATCCCTCCTTGATAGTATTGGCTTTCCCTATAGACTCAATGTGATCTTGGATCACTAAAATGAAAAATGTAGAGTCTTGAGCTTTGAGCTTGAGCCAATCCTTTGTCCTTAGCATTTTGACGGGTCCACTTTTCTCATCCATGCCATGCCAATCATTGAGCTTTCCTGAGATATTAATCTTGAAATAGCATTAGCTCAATGAGCTATATGTTGTTAGGAATTACCAAAACCACCTAGGGATAGTTGCACTTTCACTTATACAATGCCACAAACTCAGATTACAGGTACCAAGGTAAAATTCAATGACTGCTTTGCAAGCTAATTTTTCTTTTCGTTAACCGGAATCATTAATATGCCTACATGCATGCAAGGAAGGATTGGGAAGGAAGTAGTATAGTGTCATTATGACTACATGCATGCAAGTATTAAACAAGTTGCTAGTATGAAAAAGCATCATTAATTTTGCCTCGATTACTGTTAGTGGCCTTGTATAGATGCAAAATGTATTTTTCATAGTGGCCTTGTATAAGGGAATGGAGGGAGTACTTCTCTAGCATGTGGCGGGACATTTGAGATCAAGATGAAATTACCCGTTCTCTTAGCAATTGCTGCCATCTCGTGCACCAGCTTGTTTTTGGACCTGGGAACGACGCTGATTTCCGACTTTGAAAATGATGTAAGGAGCCTTCTAGCATTAGCAATCACAGCACGGCATGCTGAAATGCAAGCCCGGCTAGATTGAAGTCTACATCCCAGGCTTGCATTGTCCGTTTAAAGGATCAGCTGACCTACAAACAACTTTGAGAATTCTGCTAGGCCCATTATAGCTACCGCACCCTCTGCTTTTTCTGCTGAACTGCATCGAGCCAGTCGACGGCCAACAGAGAAAAAAACATGCCCCTTATGGTCTCTAGCCATGGCCCCTCCCCAGGTCTGTCCTGTATCCTCGGAAAACGCGGCATCACAGTTTAATTTTGCCCTGCCTGGTTCCGGGCCGGACCAACTGGTTGACATCGGGGAAGCCGGCTTACAGTTTTTAACAGGGAAAAGAGACTGCTTATTCTTACTTCCCTCCACTGACGAGTCACCTGCAGTCAATAGAAGATCTTCTTTTAATTTAATCAGATGCCTCACTAAATTCGAGACAGTATGCTTCCCATCGCCATGCACCAGGTTGTTTCTTAAGTTCCACGCCTGACAGAGGACCATCAGTGTGTTGTTTCTGACATTCTCTGACTGCGATAACATCGGCATTTGCAACCAATCCCCACCCGTGTAACTGAGTTCAGATTCCTTAGGCAAATCTCAAACTCCCCTCATTTCATACCTTAGTGCTCGGCTTCTAGTGCATGTTACGATGGCATGATATTCATCTTCTTTTTCCACTCCACAAATTTCACAAACATTATCCTCCGTTATGGTGCATCTGAATGCGTTATGCTTAGTGGGTAGAGAATTGGTAGCTACTCTCCAGCCAAAAATCTTTACCTTTTCTGGTATTTTTGCTTTCCAAATAGCGTCCCAGATAATGCGATCACCTGGCTCCCTCGCTGAACTTGTTGGCTTCTCTACTTTATTTCTCGGTATCGAATCTGCCAGTTTGTAGGCGCTCTTGACTGTAAAGATCCCAGAGTTCTCGCTGTGCCAAGCTATGCAATCCTCCACATCCACCTTCGGAATTCTTATTTTACAAATCTCATCAGCATCAAACTTGTGGAAAACTTGCCTCACTAATTCCACCTTCCACTCTTTTGTCTCCTGGTCTATCAGTTGGTTGACCCATTGGAGTCTTGACCTCCTTGCAAAAACTGCAACTTTCAGTCCCTCCTTCCTTGGAATCCATTGATCTCTCGTTATTTGTATGCTTCTACCATTTCCTATGCGCCAAATCAGACCTTTCTTCAACAGTTCGAGACCAAACTCGATACCTCTCCATGCTGGAGAAGCATCCGCCGGGAAAACCGTGTCGAGGAGGTTACCATTGGGATAGTACTTGGATTTGAGTACTCTCGCGCAAAGGCTCTCTGGCCTGTTTAACAGCCTCCATCCTTGCCTGGCTAGTAGGGCTTGGTTGAACAAGTGCATATCCCGAAAGCCTATGCCCCCATCTCTTTTTGGTTTGGTCATATTTTCCCACGACATCCAATGGACCTTACGCTTGTCCTCTTTATCCCCCACTAGAAGTCTCTAAATATTTTTCTCATAATTATCACAGAAACTCTGATTTAGCTTGAAAACACCCATCACAAAGGTGGCCAACGATTGTGCCACTGCCTTGACGTTTACTTCTTTTGCTGCCTGGGACATAAACCTCTCATTCCAGTTAGTACATCTTTTTGCGGAATCTATCCATGGTCGGCTGAAAGTTGCCATCTTTCATTATTCCTTCCGGTGTAGGCAATCCCAAGTACTTGCTCTCAAAGGAAGCCGATACTACCCCCAAGATATTCTTAATATCCTCAATGACCTGGTTCGAACTCACCTCGCTAAAGAGCAAGGAACACTTATTTGGGCTTAGTAGCTGCCCTGTGCTCTCCTGGAAAGAATGTAGCACCTCTTTTACTTTCAATGCCTGGGCCGTTGAGGCCTTGAAAAAAAGGAGGCTATCATCGGCAAATAGCAGATTTGAGACTCCGGGGCTACATCGAGCAATTTTTAGAGGCGTGATGCCTCCCTCCCTTACCTCTCTATCCAGTGACGTAGCTAGTCCGTCCGCCACAAATAGGAACAGATACAGGCTGAGCGGATCACCTTGTCTTAGGCCCCTGGACGTAGTGAAGACTTCTAAAAGTTCCCCATTGCATCTAACAGAGAATCTGACCGTTCTAACACATGTCATCACCCAGTTTCTCCACTTCTTGCTAAAACCCAATTTCCTTGGCACACCCTCTAAGTAGTTCCAATCCACACGGTCATAAGCTTTTGCCAAGTCTAGCTTGTATGCACAATGGGTATCTCTAAAGTTTTTGCAGTGTTGGATCTTATGAAAACATTCAAAAGCGATTATCGCATTATCCGTGATCATTCTGCCCGGTATGAAAGCACTTTGGGTCTCAGAGATAAGGTCATCAAGGAAAGGTCGCAGCCGGTTAACCAATACCTTTGATATGACCTTGTATATCACATTGCATGAAACTCCAGCCCACAAACTTAAACCGCCAGCCCACATGAAACTCCGCGTCCAGATCCAAGAGTAATGGGCAGTGGTCCGATATCGTCAATCCTAGTGTTGTCAAAAGACTAGAGGAGTATATATCCTCCCACGTATTGGTCACAGAAACATGGTCGATCTTCTCCAATGTTGGAAGCCGCCTATCATTCGTCCACGTGTACCGCCTCCCATCGAGGTACAATTCTTTTAGCAATAGCCTGTTTAAGAGCGCCCTAAAACGAGCCATCATATGTCAGTTTATGTTTGCATTGCTCTTATTATCCTTGGGGTTGATGAGGAGATTGAAATGGGCCCCACATGCAGGTCCCGAACATCCGCAATCTAAATATTTCACCTTCTCCGCATCACCTTGAGGTCCATAAACCCCTGTTATCCACCACATTGGACCCTCTCCTTGCCGAACTAGCGCCGATCCTTGCCGACATGAAAACAAACATTTTTTCAACCTGCCGATCCCGTTGGACCTGGCTATGAAACTTGCCCTGCACGTGGGCTGCAGAGCCATTGCTGTTGTCGGTGTGCATGGTGTCGGTCTCGCTACGGACTTGTCAGGGCGAGCTGGTGTTGGCATGGTAGGTCCGCCTAGGCATGAATGGAATGGACCTCCTGTTCACGTCGACGGGACAACGAGGGATGGATCTGCGTCGCCGAGTCCCTGCACCATCTTGCATGGCTATACTGATGAACAGTGTCTCATTTTTTATTCAAGCATGCTGCATGACCGATCGACACCGTGAGCGCGTAGCTCAGTGTTTAGATGCCCTGGTAAACGGTGATATAGTAGTATAGTATAGTACTTCCTCCATTTCACAATGTAGTGCTTCTTTTATCCCCGTGCTTTAACTTTGACCATAAATTTAATTATCAAGACCGATTGCGGCGGGAGCAAAAATTATATCAGTGAATTCGTATTCAAAAGAAGTTTTCAATTATATAATTTTTTCTCCCCCCACAGTTGGTCTCGTTGGTTAAATTTATGGTCAAAGTTGGATCTCGAGAAGCATGGGCGCACTATTTTAGAATGGAGGGAGTAGTACTTAGAGCAACTTCAACGGGCCGACTCAAACAGACGGTGCATTTGTCCGCTTTTTTCCCGTTTGGATCGGCCGTCCACCCGACGTCTGTCTGGTTTTGCATTTGGGTCGGCAGTGCGCCCAATGTGCCGACCCATTTCATGTCAGCATTCAATTTTTTTTAAAAAGGGCCCGCGGCCGATCATATCAGCGGCCATGTCTCATGCCGGCACCATGCCGACTTCAGAAAATATCACCACAGTTCATGCTGGCGCACTCGCCAGCCGGCCGGCACACATGCCAGCACATAAAAAGGGTGGGACTTGAGTTCGACCAGCCATCGTGGCTTTCGTGGTCATGCCGGCACACCCGCCGGCATACAAAAAAGATGGCGCTCGCCGCCATAGATCACTCGTGTCAAACTTGAGCATGTCGGCCTGCATCTTCTCGAACCACGGCCTCTTCCTTGGCGACACGGTGTTGAGATCCACCTTCATGATCTCCACTCCAGTCATCATGCTCGCGAGAGCCACTTCTTTCGCCTTGGTCTTGGCGTTGGCGGTCTCGATCTCTAGCATCTTGGCTTGCTTCTCTGCCTCTAGCTCGAACATCTTAGCTTGCTTCTCGGCGTCCAGATCAAGCCTCCTCCTTTGGATCTCCATGAAAGCATCCATTTGCTCCGCCTTGAAACGCCGGCGCTCCTCCTCCATTGAGTCCTTATTCATCATGTCGTCCACGCTTGCGATCAAGTCGTTTGTGGCCGCATCTCGCTTGTCCTCCTTCTTGGAGTTGGCCTTCCCCCGCGGCCATGTCGGCTCGCCCTTCCCAACATGCTCCACGGCTTTCTTCCCCTCACGCGACTTGAGTGCTGCATATTGCGCCTTGAATTTCTCCTCGTCCTTGATGAAGCATGAAGTCCGCCTGATCGGGATCATAGCCAGTGGCTGGCGTGAACGCCCCGCGGCCGCCCTGGCTTTGTGTCTCGTCGGGATCGTAGCCAGCTGCCGGCGCACCGCCCTCGAAGATGAGGTTTTGCATGTAGTCCTCGCCGACGGACGGCATTTCCTCGAACAGGTTGCGGGCGCCGGGAGCACGCCGGCTGGCGTCTGCCGCGCGCATTTCCTCGCGCCGCCGAATGACGAGCCACCGGCCACCGAGGTGGCGTTGAGGTCGATGGGCGCAGGCGCGGGTGTGGAAGGCGCGACCACGCTCACGTCGGGCGAGCACTCCCCGAAGAGGCGGGAGGCCCACGGGAAGACGTGAAAGCCGGGGATCGGGTTGCAAGCCCATGCCCGGGGCGAGTCGGGCAGCACCACCCGAGGAAACGCCGACGAGCTGGTGCTGGCCACGGCGCTGGCGGCTTGGACGAGGCCGTGCTGGCTAGGGTTTAATCCTAGCATGTAGAGCACCTCCCTCGTTGCCGCCGTGACGCGGGCATTGGTGACCTCCTGCTGCGCGGCGGCGACGATGGCGACCTGCGCGGGGCCTCATCCCTCGCGTCCGCGGCGTGCCTCCGGCCCTTCCTCTTGGCCGACTCCCTTGCCCGTTGTTCGGGTGTCAGCGCCTTTTTTGGGTTGGTCGCGGCGGTGGTCTTGCATGGGGCACGAGGCTTGCCTTTCCCGGAGGGGCGGCGCCGCCGGATGAGGCGAGGGAGGCGAGGCTGACGACGGCATCGAGGTCGATGGCGTCCTCCATGGCGGGGTGTGGGGCGGGAGTGCGCGCGGGCGGGAGTGTTTTTGAAAAAAAAAAGGGGAAAATGGTGGTGGCTGCCACCGACCAGCGGGTCAGGGGAGAGGAGTAGGCACGCGCGCGCGTCCGTCTCGTGTCTGCGCCGACGCAAATCCAGCTCAAAATTAGGCCGGGAATGAGTCGTCATGCGAACGCCAAGCGGACACGCATCCGTTTGGGTCGGTGCGTTGGACCGCCTTTTCTGTCCGCGCCGACCCAAACGGACGACGGCGAATGAAATAGGTCGCTCCATTGGAGTTGCTCTTACTACTCAACTGAATACTTATACCAAAGAGATATTATACCTACTCCTTCTGTTCTTAAATGTAAGTCTTTATAAAGATTTTATTACGAAGTATATGCGGAGCAAAATAAATAAATCTACACTTTGAAATGCATTTATATACATTCCTAGTACGTGGTCCATAATAAAATCTCTATAAAAACTTATACTTTTCAGGAATGAAGGGAGTAGTATATTTGCAACCGACAAGCTAGACGATATCACGAGACGCGTATCCTGGACCCCTGGTAACGTGCGTGATGCATGCTGCATGCATATTCACGAGATGATTGGCTGGCTAACTATTCAGTAATGGAGTATACTGGAGTACCCGCTACTACCCTCTGACTTGCGTAAATTAATGACCCCCTTGTTTTTCTTTAAGAAAATGATCCCTTGTTAGCCCGACTCGCACCGAGTGTGACGACCGTACATACGCTTGAACACCGAGAAAGATCCATGCACCATTGGAACTGGACAGTGCCTTTCTTTTTCTCGGAACTGGACAGTACAAATATATTAACACAAATAAGCAAATATTTTATTTTTACTTTTTAGAAAAAGAGAAAGACCTTAGCCTCTGCATCTGGGTGATGCATGCAACCACTTTATTAATTATTCACACAAGATCTTATAAACTAATACAACAATAAGACTAAAGCCACCGTCTAGTCAACAGCTGTCGCTACTCCTATCTAATTGATGAAGAGATGCTGATAGTCTGGGCTTAATACCAAACAGACCTCGCAGCCAAACCTAACATCTAAGACCTGAGACTCCAACCAGGACGCCTGCCGAGTATGAAGCACCCACCGGTCCGGCTCACATTCACAGGCCGCCGCCGCCACCTGCCACAAATCCATCTTCAGAGTTGTACTGCTGCATCTACCTTTTCCGGTCTAGCTGCCGTCGACATCACCACGACGCCAGACATCGTCATCCTCCTATGCGAGTCCATCATCGCACATCAGACGCCTAATCTCCAGGGTGCCATGCCATCAAGATTTGTCACCATCAATGTGTATGTTGAAGCACCGCTCCATCAAAGACGTCGTTCACTGGTCCCTCGAGTCCGCGTACACCTACAAGAAAGACGCCCCCAAGGGGAAAACAACACAATCGCGCCGCCGTCTTCCGATCTATTGATTTAGAGTTTTCCCCGGAGGTAGCAGATAGTAGTCTAGAACTTCTCCATGGCGATGCCTTTAAAAAGAAAACGACATCGTAGAGCGCCGCCACCGCCAGCTTTGGCATCTAGCCAAGAGCAGGTTTTTCACTCAGATTTGTTCGAAAAACTTCATCCAGCTTCTTGTGCACGGACCGCCGTCTTCTCCGTTGGAGACTAAATCAAAAGGATCTAGCCGTCGCCGCCAGATCCATGCAGCGAGCATCGGGAGATGACGACAGTCTCCCTGTACCGGAGCTAGCACAAATTGGAGCAGATCGAGTCCGAGACTATGATACCCCTGGAGCTCCGGCAGACCAGCGAGCCGCCGGCACCACCGCGTCCAGATCGCCAGCCACGCCGGGCCACCGCCAACCCCCAGGCCGTCCGGTAGTCACTAGATCCGGGATGGGACGAAACCGGACGGACCAATGGGCGCGCTGCCATCCAGCCATGGGGTCGCCGCCCCGGCCACCGGCGCCCCTTGCAGCCGGCCGATTCCCATCGGCAGCACCATAGGCACCGCCGCTGGGCCGCCGCGACGCCGTGGGGGGCGGACCTCCACGGATCTGGGCACCCGCGCCACCCATGGATCCGGGGGAAAGGGGAGAGGCCTCCGCCACCGCGTCGCACGCACGGGCTTAGCCCGGCGCCGACCACCTGCGACGGTGGAGGGGAGGACGGGCACAGGAGGAGTCGCTAGCAGCGGCGGTTGGATCCCCCCAGTCGTCCGTGAGGGAGGTGACACGAGAGGCGAGAGGAGGTATGACAAATATTTTATTTGATTGAGCAGAAATGCATAAACTGATACAAGAGCTTATTCACGGAGCAACAACAGGTTTTTCTTAAGAAGAAGAAAAGATAAAGACTGAGGACAACAACAACGATTGTTGTTGGGCGTGGACCACGTGCACGTACAACCACAACAGCTCCGCTCAACCCATCTGAGCTTTTATTATCGGCACAACATCTTATTGAACATGAGCGATCAGTACTTCTTGCAGGGCGGGCAGGGCGTGCCGTCGTCGCCGCGTGCATCGGCGCACCGGAACGTCTTCGTGGGGCTCGCCTGCACGACGCGGCAGTTCACGCAGCCGTCGCGGCACTTGGGGCCGGCGTCGTCACAGACCACGGCCCCCGAGAAGAACCTACAGTTGTCGCAGCACTTCGGGAACTCGGCTGCACGGACACATGCAATCAATTTTTATTTTTTTTGCGGGGGTGCAATCAAATTAGTACATTTGATAACAAATGCATGTCAAAGCTAAAATCTCCACGCCATACAAAAAGGCAATCAGCACGTACCGTTCGCTTGTGAGAGGATTCCCATGACCAGGACGGCCTGGAGAATCAGGATCGCCATGAGCGTGCTACTCTTCATTGTTGCTTCTACACTTCTCTAGCAAAGTTCTCGCCTTGTCCTGTCTACCCGTAGAATGATGGTTTTATGCTGTAGATGTGTCTAGCCAGAGCTACAAGCAACTCTATATATAGGTGCCCGTTCTTGAAACATGCCAATTTGCTGCGTCAGCTATACATTGTGATCGTGGTGGGGTAGGTGCTTGGGATAAACTTGTTTGACTCCTGGCTAGCTTGGACCCTTTTTTTTTGATATGCTGGCTAGCTTGGACGTACTCCATTTTTCTTTAAAGGCGGCTTGGACTTGTTAGGCATACATCTCCATCTTCCATGTCCAGCGCATATGCGCACCTACTTTCTCAGGATTATTCGGTTATGTATGAAAAGGACAATTTCTATTCGCGGCGAAGCGGTGGGTCGATTGATTCTTCGTGTTGTGTGTGCACGTCCAATCACCTCAGTGTACCTAGCAAACTAATTTCTAGGATGGCGATTTTAGTTACTACGAACCCTTATGCGGTTCCGACGGTGTGGAAGTTGACAAAAATTATGAAACAAAATATGGCAACGCAAGGACTATAATGTAAGATGATCTAACAAAGGAATTGCAAAATAATATACGACATTATGTGCCCTGGGCGGAAAAATAATAATTGAGTATATATTTATGTCGCATTGAGCTGAAATGATAGTTTTTTTGCCGAGGGCACATAAATGCTTATTCATCACCCAGATTGTATTCTTTGCCCCATCTATTTTAATATCACTGCACCTTATTTTCATGTACCGAAAATTTTATCTTACGTCGGAAGTCAAACAAGAACGTAAGAAAATACACATCAGTAGTAAAAACATATTTTATGTTATGTAAAATTATGAATGTAAAAACATAGTAACAATATACATAAAAATGTACTGTCGTGGTCTTATGACTTATGTTTTGATTTTCTTGATTTTGCGTAGTAAATCAATAGGAACGCAACTATTTGTATATCAAATGTTATTTTTTAATAAAACGATCATGAGAATAACTCAGGTGCAAGATAACTTATTATGCACCCTGTTGATAAATAGCATTAGGGAAAAGGCATTATGCCTGACTTTATAAATAGAACCAATATGATAAACTATCACCATACAACAAGGAGGATAACTAACAAGTTCTAAGAACATCCTGATACATCATACCGGAATACGACATAACCAAAATAAAGGTGTGCATGCCAGCCCAGGGGCACGAACGTAGAAACAACTAGCTAATTTGAGGGGGAGCGCCCGGAAGTAGGGTGCGAGCAGATGCGCGAATCTTGATAACCAAATCTTCAATAGCAGCAACATCAACACCCTTAGCCAGTGGCTTCCACAACAACAAAAAAGCTTTTTTAACAGGTGATCAACTAGATGGTTAGGGAATAAGTGCTCGATCATAAATTTATTGTGACTAGTCCACAAAGTCCAAGATTGAGCCACAAAAGCAAATCAAAAGACACGGGCCAAGAGACAAGAAAGGTTCACGGTAATAGCGAAAAGCTCCAACAAATTATTAGGGTACGAAGTTGCATTGAACCATGAACACAACTGTCTTTTTTTTTGCAAGAACACATCTGAAGACGATATGCTCCACATTCTTTTTTCTCCATAAAGATAACAGTTTGCACCTGTCATACCGTTACACTTGAGAATCTGGTTAATAGCCGGAAGGCACTACCTAATAGCTTGCCAAAGGAATATCTTGATCTTAAGGTAATGCCAGCCCTCCACACTCCCTGAAACTTGTATTGTGACACCCTGAACAACCCTAGGGTAGAGCAATTTTCTAGCAAACTCGACAGAAGCAGAATAGGACTAGGAAATTCGATCCTTAAGTCAACAAGAGCATCATGATATGTGTAGTGAGGGCCTGCCACTTTGTGAGCTCTGCAAGGGACAAGGATGAACTAACACAAAAGCCCAAATTATTGATAGAGAGCTCCCTAATAGAGATCTCTAGATTAGGGCAATACAAAAATATGGTAGGGAAAGAGAGGTAGAGGGGCCCCTCCCATGTCCATCCAAAACCTAGTCGAGGCACGGTTGCTAATCACAACTTAATTAACATGGCTCTTAGATTCATTTCAAACTTTGAGACTCAACTTCCAAACTGAAATCCACCTTGAGGATTGGCTATCAGGGGATCACAGTTAGGGAAGTACTTAGCTTTGAGAATCTCTCCTCCACAGAGATTTTTCCTCAGCATCATAAATTTCCACCACCATTTTATAATGAGGCATTTGTTCATGACAGGGTGTTAATAATTCCCAATCCCCAAGGTTTTTGTGTTGACACATGAGCTTCCACTTAATAAATATATATTTCTTATGGTTATCCGGCGCATTCCAATAAAACCGCTATGATGTTTGTCCAACAAGGAGTGATTACTTTCCAAGAGACGATAGAAGCCCACAATGTACATATGTAAACTAGATACACACACGTTAATAAGCAAGACTTTACCGGCCGGGGATTTGCATTTGCCTCTTCAAGGCGACTCTAGATCCAGCTTTTTGCTCAATAGGGATAAAATAGGAGGCGCGAAGCTTGGACGGAGAGGTAGGAATCCCCATGTAGTTAATAGGGAAGGATCCAAGTTTGCAATTAATAAACTTTGCAATACAAACTTGTTCCAAAGGGGATCAACCCAGGGTCATAATCTCACTCTTGTTGAGATTAATTTTGAGGCCAGACAAGGCCTCAAAACAAAGCAAGATGAACTTCAGTTCTATGATTTGAAGGTCATATTCTTTAGTACGGATAATCATGTTATCAACAAATTGTAGGTGCAAAATCCCATAAGGTAAAGCTATGAGGCTGCCCCAGAGATGTGGCCGATAGAGGAGGCACATTCAAGAATGAGGGACTGCTCACTGAACTTAAAGAACAAAGTGGAGAAAGGATCACCTTGGTGAAAGCCTCTACCATTTGAAAAATATGAGTCCAACAACCCCATTGGCACACATCGCCATATGGCCCCACTTGTTGGAAATATGCCCTAGAGGCAATAATAAATTAGTTATTATTATATCATATTTTCATTGTTCATGATAATCATTTATTATCCATGCTAAAATTGTATTGATAGGAAACTCAGATACATGTGTGGATAAATAGACAACACCATGTCCCTAGTAAGCCTCTAGTTGACTAGCTCGTTGATCAATAGATGGTTACGGTTTCCTGACCATGGACATTGGATGTCGTTGATAACGGGATCACATCATTAGGAGAATGATGTGATGGACAAGACCCAATCCTAAGCCTAGCACAAGATCGTGTAGTTCGTTTGCTAAAGCTTTTCTAATGTCAAGTATCATTTCCTTAGACCATGAGATTTTGCAACTCCCGGATACCGTAGGAGTGCTTTGGGTGTGCCAAACGTCACAACGTAACTGGGTGGCTATAAAGGTACACTACAGGTATCTCCGAAAGTGTCTGTTGGGTTGGCACGAATCGAGACTGGGATTTGTTACTCCGTGTAAACGGAGAGGTATCTCTGGGCCCACTCGGTAGGACATCATCATAATGTGCACAATGTGACCAAGGAGTTGATCACGGGATGATGTGTTACAGAACGAGTAAAGAGACTTGCCAGTAACGAGATTGAACAAGGTATCGGGATACCGACGATCGAATCTCGGGCAAGTACAATACCGCTAGACAAAGGGAATTGAATACGGGATTGATTGAATCCTCAACATCGTGGTTCATACGATGAGATCATCGTGGAACATGTGGGAGCCAACATGGGTATCCAGATCCCGCTATTGGTTATTGGCCGGAGAGTTGTCTCGGTCATGTCTGCATGGTTTCCGAACCCGTAGGGTCTACACACTTAAGGTTCGATGACGCTAGGGTTATTAGGAAGACTTGTATGTGATTACCGAATGTTGTTCGGAGTCCCAGATGAGATCCCGGACGTCACGAGGAGTACCAGAATGGTCCGGAGGTAAAGACTTATATATGGAAAGTTGTTGTTCGGGTTCCGGGAAAAGTTCGGTTTTTTCCGGTATTGTACCGGGGAGCTTCCGGAAGGTTCCGGAGGATTGCGGAGGGGTCCGGAGGTCCGGAAAATGTTCCACCACGTCCAATACAGTAGCATGGGCTGTAGGGGGGTGCCCTAACCTTAATGGGCCAAGGGCACCAGCCCCCCCCTCCCAAGGCCCATGCGCATGGGAGAGGGGAAACCCTAAGGGGGAGGGCCTCCACTTGACTTGGGAGGCACTCCTCCCCCCCTTGGCCGCCGCCCCCAACCCTAGATGGGATCTAGGGGGGCCCGCCCCCTCTCTCCCCACCTATAAATAGTGGAGGGGTGGGAGGGCGGCCACACCCTTGACCCTGGCGCAGCCCCTCCCCTCCAATACCTCTCCTCCTCCGCGTGAGCTTGGCGAAGCCCTGCCGGAGAACTGCCACTCCATCACCACCACGCCGTCGTGCTGCTGTTGGACTCTCTTCCTCAACCTCTCCTTCCTCCCTGCTGGATCAAGGCGTGGGAGACGTCTCCGTTCCGTACGTGTGTTGAACGCGGAGGTGCCGTCTGTTCGGCGCTAGGATCATCGGTGATTTGGATCACGACGAGTACGACTCCATCAACCCCGTTCACTTGAACGCTTCCGCTTAGCGATCTACAAGGGTATGTAGATGCACTCTCCTTCCCCTCGTTGCTAGATTACTCCATAGATTGATCTTGGTGATGCATAGAAAATTTCAAATTTCTGCTACGCTCACCAACAGTGGCATCATGAGCTAGGTCTATGCGTAGTTTCTATGCACGAGTAGAACACAAAGAAGTTGTGGGCGTCGATATTGTCAATTTACTTGCAGTTACTAGTCTTATCTTGATTCGGCGACATCGTGGGATGAAGCGGCCCGGACCGACCTTACACGTACTCTTACGTGAGACTGGTTCCACCGACTGACATGCACTAGTTGCATAAGGTGGCTAGCGGGTGTCTGTCTCTCCCACTTTAGTCGGATCGGATTCGATGAAAAGGGTCCTTATGAAGGGTAAATAGAAATTGGCATATCACGTTGTGGTTTTGGCGTAGGTAAGAAACGTTCTTGCTAGAAACCTATAGCAGCCACGTAAAAACTTGCAACAACAATTAGAGGACGTCTAACTTGTTTTTGCAGCATATGCCTTGTGATGTGATATGGCCAAAAGGATGTGATGAATGATATATGTGATGTATGAGATTGATCATGTTCTTGGAATAGGAATCACGACTTGCATGTCAATGAGTATGACAACCGGCAGGAGCCATAGGAGTTGTCTTAATTTATTTATGACCTGTGTGTCAAATTAAATGTCATCTAATTACTTTACTTTATTGCTAAAGCATTAGCCATAGTAGTAGAAGTAATAGATGACGAGACAACTTCAAGAAGACACGATGATGGAGATCATGGTGTCATGCCGGTGACAACGATGATCATGGAGCCACGAAGATGGAGATCAAAAGGAGCAAAATGATATTGGCCATATCATGTCACTATTTGATTGCATGTGATGTTTATCATGTTTTACATCTTATTTTCTTAGAACGACGGTAGCTTAAATAAGATGATCCCTCACTAAAATTTCAAGAAAAGTGTTCCCCCTAACTGTGCACCGTTGCGAAGGTTCGTTGTTTCGAAGCACCACGTGATGATCGGGTGTGATAGTTTCTAACATTCGAATACAACGGGTGTTGACGAGCCTAGCATGTACAGACATGGCCTCGGGACACATGCGAAACACTTAGGTTGACTTGACGAGCCTAGCATGTACAGACATGGCCTCGGAACACGGAAGACCGAAAGGTCGAACATGAGTCGTATAGAAGATACGATCAACATGAGATGTTCACCGTTGATGACTAGTCCATCTCACGTGATGATCGGACACGGCCTAGTCGATTCGGATCATGTTTCACTTAGATGACTAGAGGGATGTCTATCTGAGTGGGAGTTCATTAAATAATTTGATTAGATGAACTCAATTATCATGAACATAGTCTAAATTGTCTTTGCAAATATGTTGTAGATAAATAGCTCATGTTGTAGCTCCCTGTTTCAATACGTTCCTAGAGAAAGATTAAGTTGAAAGATATTGTAAGCAATGATGCGGACTAGGTCCGTAGTCCGAGGAGTGTCCTCACTGCTACACAGAAGGCTTACGTCTTTGATGCACCGCTCCATGTGCAAATCCCTACAACATCGTCTGTGGATGTTGTGAACACCTGACAGACACATCCTGATGACTACTTGATAGTTTAGTGCACCATACTTTACGGCTTAGAATCGGGACTCCAATGACGTTTTGAACGCCATAGAACATATGAGATGTTCCAATAGCTGAAATTGGGATTTCAGGCTCATGCCCGTGTTGAGAGGTGTGATACCTCTGACAAGTTCTTTTGCCAACAAGATGGAGGAGAGTAGCTCAGCTAGTGAGCATGTGCTCAGAATGTCTGGGTGCTACAATCACTTAAATCAAGTGGGAGTTAAACTTTCAGATAAGATAGTGATTGATAGAGTTCTCTAGCCACTATCACTAAGCTACTAGATCTTCGTGATGAACTATGACATGCAAGGGATGGAATTGATCCCGGAGCTGTTCGCGGTGCTTAAGACTGCAAAAGGTAGAAATCAAGAAGGAGCATCAAGTGTTGATGGTTTAACAAGACCACTGGTTTCAAGAAGGGCAAGGTATAGAAGGGAAACTTCATGGATGGCAAACAAGTTGCCGCTCCAGTGAAGGAACCCAAGGTTGAACCCAAACCCGAGACTAAGTGCTTCTATTGTAAGGGGAACGGTCACTGGTAGCGGAACTACCCCAAATACGTGGTAGATAACAAGGCTGGCAACTTCAACAAAGTATATACGTGTTATTAATGTGTACCTCAGTAGTACTCCTGGTAGCACCTGGGTATTGGATACCGGTTCAGTTACTATTATTGGTGACTTGAAGCAAAAGCTACAGACTGAACGGAGACTGGCTAAGTGCGAGGTGACGATGTGTGTTGGAAGTGTTTCCAAAGTTGATGAGATCATCATCGCACACTCCATCTGCCTTCGGGATTAGTATTGAACCTAGATAAATGTTATCAGGTGTCTACGTTGAGCATGAATATGATTAGATCATGTTCATTGCAATACGGTCATTCATTTAAGTTAGAGAATAAGGTTATTCTGTTTACATGAATGATACCTTTCATGGTCATGCATCCTATGTGAATGGTTCATTGAATCTCGGTCGTGGTAATACACATGTTCACGCCAAAAGATGTAGAGTTAATAATGATAGTACCACTTTCTCGTGGCACTGCCGCTTAGGTCATATTGGCGTAAGATCCATGAAGAAACTCCATGTCGATGGATGTTTGGAGTCACTTGATTTTGAATCACTTGACACATGCGAGCCATGCCTCATGGGCAGGATGACTAAGACCCCGTTTTCAGGTACAATGAAATGGGCAAATGACTTGTTGGAAATCATGCATGCTGATGCGTGTGATCCAATGAGAACTGAAGCGTGCGGTGGATATCTCTATTTTCTCATCTTCACTGACGATTTGAGTAGATATAGGTATATTTACTTAATGAAGCACAAGTCTGAAACGTTTGAAAAGTTCAAGCGATTTCAGAGTGAAGTTAAGAATCATCATAACAAGAAGATCAAATTCCTACGATCTGATCAATCAGAATTTCTGAGTTATGAGTTTGGCAAACACTTAAGACATTGTGGAATTGTTTCACAGTTGAAGCCACCTGGAACACCACAGGGTAATGGTGTGTCCGGACATCGTAATCGAACCCTATGAGATATGGTGCGATCTATGATGTCTCTTACCAATCTACCGTTTTCATTTTGCGGTTATGCGTTAGAGACATCTGCATTCACTTTAGATAGGACACCATTTAAGTCCGTTGAAACGACGTCATGTGAACATTGGTTTGGCAAGAAACCAAAGTTGTCACTTCTTAATGTTTGGGGCTGCGATGCTTAAGGATTCAGCCGGAGAAGCTCGAACCCAAAGCGGACAAACACATCTTCATAGGATACCCACAGGTGATAGTTGGGTATACCTTCTATCTCAGATCCGAGGGCAAATTGGTTGTCGCTAAGAACGGGTCCTTTCTCGAGAAGGAGTTTCTCTCGAAAGAATTGAGTGGGAGGAAGATAGAACTTGATGAGGTTGTCGAACCTTTACTTCAACCAGAGAGTGATGCAACATAGAAAGATGTTTTCTGTGGAGCCTATGTCTGTTGAATAGGAAGTTAATGATAGTGATCATGAAGCTTCGGATCAAGTTGCTATCGAACCTCGTAGGTCGACAAGGATATGTACTACTCCTGAGTGGTACGGTAATCCTGTCTCAGATATCATGTTGTTGGACAACAATGAACCTACGAGCTATGGGGAAGTGATGGTGGGCCTATATTCTGACAAATGGTTAGAAGCCATGAAATCCGAGATAGGATCCATGTATCAGAACAAAGTATGGACTTTGGTGGACTTGCCTGATGATCGGCAAGCCATTGAGATAAGTGGATCTTTAAGAAGAAGACGGACATGGGCGGTAATGTTACCGTCTATGAAGCTCGAGTTGTGGGAAAGAGTCTTTTCACAAGTTCAAGGAGTTGACTACAATGAGAATTTCTCACCCGTAGCGATGCTTAAGTCCGTCGGAATCATGTTAGCATTAGCTGTATTTTTCGATTATGAAATCTGACAGATGGATGTCAAAAACAAGTTTTCTTACCAGTTTTTGTAAGAAAGAGTTGTATGTGATACAATCAAAGTTTTGTCGATCCTAAGGATGCTAAAAGGTATGCTGGCTCCAGCGATCCTTCTATGGACTAGAGCAAGCATCTCGGAGTCAGAATATATGCTTTGATAGAGTGATCAAAGCTTTTAGGTTTATACAATGTTTGCTAGAAACTTGTATTTACAAGAAAGTGAGTGGGAGCACTACAACATTTCTGATAAGTATATGTGGATGACATATTGTAGATCCGAAATAATGTAGAATTTCTGGAAAGCATAAACGGTTGTTTGAAGAGTGTTTTTCAAAGGAAGACCTGGATAAAGCTGCTTACAAATTGGGCATCAAGATCTATAGAGATAGATCAAGACGCCTGATGATACTTTCAAAGAACGCACACCTTGACATGTTTTTGAAGGAGTTCAAAATAGATCAGTCAAAGAAGGGGTTCTTACCTAAGTTGTAAGGTGTGAAGTTGAGTAAGACTCAAATCTTGACCACGGCAGAAGAAAGAGGAAGGACGAAGGTCGTCCCCTATGCTCTTGTCATAGGCTCTATACGGTATGCCATGCTGAGTACCGCACCTGATGTGTGCCTTGCCACATGTCTGGCAAGAGGGTACAAAGGTGATCTAGGACTGGATCACCAGATAGCGGTTGAAATTATCTTTAGAGGAATAAGGAAATGTTTCTCGGTTATGGAGATGATAAAGAGTTCGACGTAAAGAGTTACGTCGATGCAAGCTTAACACCTATCCGAATAGCTCTGAGTAGAGATACCGGATACGTATGGTGGAGCAACAATTTGGAATAGCTCCAAGTCGAACGTGGTAGCAGCATCTACGATATGACATAAAGTTTTGCGAAATACACAGGGATCTGAATATGGAAGACCCGTTGACTACAACCTCTCTCACAAGCATAACATGATCAAACCCAGAACTCATTGAGTGTTAATCACATAGTGATGTGAACTAGATTATTGAGTCTAGTAAACTCTTTGGATGTTGGTCACATGGCGATGTGACCTGTGAGTGTTAATCACATGGCGATGTGAACTAGATTATTGACTCTAGTGCAAGTGGGAGACTGTTGGAAATATGCCCTAGAGGCAATAATAAATTAGTTATTATTATATCATATTTTAATTGTTCATGATAATCGTTTATTATCCATGCTAGAATTGTATTGATAGGAAACTCAGATACATGTGTGGATAAATAGACAACACCATGTCCCTAGTAAGCCTCTAGTTGACTAGCTCGTTGATCAATAGATGGTTACGGTTTCCTGACCATGGACATTGGATGTCGTTGATAACGGGGTCACATCATTAGGAGAATGATGTGATGGACAAGACCCAATCCTAAGCCTAGCACAAGATCGTGTAGTTCGTTTGCTAAAGCTTTTCTAATGTCAAGTATCATTGTCTTAGACCATGAGATTGTGCAACTCCCGGATACCGTAGGAGTGCTTTGGGAGTGCCAAACGTCACAACGTAACTGGGTGGCTATAAAGGTACACTACAGGTATTTCCGAAAGTTGGGTTGGCACGAATCGAGACTGGGATTTGTCACTCCGTGTAAACGGAGAGGTATCTCTGGGCCCACTCGATAGGACATCATCATAATGTGCACAATGTGACCAAGGAGTTGATCACGGGATGATGTGTTACGGAACGAGTAAAGAGACTTGCCGGTAACGAGATTGAACAAGGTATCGGGATACCGACGATCGAATCTCGGGCAAGTACAATACCACTGGATAAAGGGAATTGAATACGGGATCGATTGAATCCTCGACATCGTGGTTCATCCGATGAGATCATCGTGGAACATGTGGGAGCCAACATGGGTATCCAGATCCCGTTGTTGGTTATTGGCCGGAGAGTTGTCTCGGTCATGTCTGCATGGTTCCCGAACCCGTAGGGTCTACACACTTAAGGTTCGATGACACTAGGGTTATTAGGAAGACTTGTATGTGATTACCGAATGTTGTTTGGAGTCCCGAATGAGATCCCAGACGTCACGAGGAGTTCCGGAATGGTCCGGAGGTAAAGATTTATATATGGAAAGTTGTTGTTCGGGTTCTGGGAAAAGTTCGGTTTTTTTCCGGTATTGTACCGGGAAGCTTCCGGAGGATTCCGGAGGGGTCCGGAGGTCCAGAAAATGTTCCACCATGTCCAATACAGCAGCATGGGCTGTAGGGGGGCGCCCTAACCTTAATGGTCCAAGGGCACCAGCCCCCCCAAGGCCCATGCGCATGGGAGAGGGGAAACCCTAAGGGAAAGGGCCTCCACTTGACTTGGGAGGCACTCCTCCCCCCTTGGCCGCCGCCCCCAACCCTAGATGGGATCTAGGGGGGCCGGCCCCCTCTCTCCCCATCTATAAATAGTGGAGGGGTGGGAGGGCGGCCACACCCTTGAACCTGGCGCAGCCCCTCCCCTCCAATACCTCTCCTCCTCCGCGTGAGCTTGGCGAAGCCCTGCCGGAGAACCGCCACTCCATCACCACCACGCCGTCGTGCTGCTGTTGGACTCTCTTCCTCAACCTCTCCTTCCTCCTTGCTGGATCAAGGCGTGGGAGACGTCTCCGTTCCGTACGTGTGTTGAACGCGGAGGTGCCGTCCGTTCGGCGCTAGGATCATCGGTGATTTGGATCACGACGAGTACGACTCCATCAACCCCGTTCACTTGAACGCTTCCGCTTAGCGATCTACAATGGTATGTAGATGCACTCTCCTTCCCCTCGTTGCTAGATTACTCCATAGATTGATCTTGGTGATGTGTAGAAAATTTTAAATTTCTGCTACGCTCACCAACACCACTAACCAAACTCATAATGCGGTGAACATAGCTGGAATCAAAACATTTTGCAACGACGACCTCATGGAAGGACCACTGGACACAACCTTACACCTTCTCAAAGTCACTTTGAGGACAATAGGTTCAATTCAACTAGACTGAAGCTCATGAATAATCTCATGAAGATAGAGGGATCCCATCCAGGAAAGAAAACCTTTGAAAAAAGTGGTTTGGGTACTACTAATAGAGCAGTGGGCTATTGAGAGAGCCTAATGGCAAAACAATTCACATGGAACTTAGAAAATTGTTAATAAGAGCTACAGGCCAAAACAGATGGATATTATCACCACCTTTGACCTTAGGTATAAGGAAAAGGTTGGCATAGTTCCAACGTTTCAGGATGGACATGGAGTTTCTGATTTCAATCTCATGTGCAACTCCATGAATAGTAAAATCGAGAAAATGTAAAAGGTTTTGAAAAATTCTGATTTTTTGTCAACAAACATTCTTGAATGTTCTACATATGTGCAAATTTTTATGAATAAAAAATCTTCCATGCTCTAGGAGAAAAAGAAATACAAAATCGATGCTCAGAAAGATTTTTTGTGGAAAACAAATTGAGAACCGATGTTCTTTCCTCGAGATCATTAGGAATGTTTTCCTTCATGAACTTGCAGAACATCCAACAAATTTTCTTTTGTAAAAAATCAGAATTTTTAAATTATTTTACAGTTATTATTATTATTATTTCATTGTTCTTGAGGGTGCATGTGAGCTCAGGTTTAGAAGAGCACTTTTGTTTTAGGATCTATGTTTTAGCTACTTGCACTCAAAGTTTTGATCTAATCAAGTGCTATGTGTTAGGAGTTTGCTATAGCACTATGTTAGGATGGTTTGTTATAGTTGTATGCATGCTATTTTCAATTGGCTATTAACTTAGAATGCCTATATATGTACGTTATTAAATTTAGAAAGTCAATATGTTGTTTATTTTATGTGAATAGGGAACAAATACATATCACTGTTGTTGTGACCCTTTGGCAAAACTCTTTTTCTGTAAGAGTGTCTGTGTAGTGCACCTAAAATGACATATTTGTGATGTCACTCTGTTTTAGGTGTTCTACACAAAAGGAAGGAAGTACTATATGAGCTCTCGGCCTCGAATGGAGATATTAAGAGTATTTTTCAAGTGGGTACAAGGACTCATTGGAATGTTAAATATGTAACGTTGGATTTGTAGACACTGCTATACTCCTCTCTCACCATCATTGAAGACATCAATACTATTTTCAAAAACCAAGTAAGGTACACATTTGGACATATGACATTGTGTGTATCAAATGTAATGCAATTTTGTTGGGTGTGCTTATATATTGTGTATGCGTCCACTACTTTGCATTGTAGAGCATCTCCGGGCTGCACTGCTAGCAGTGTATCCTCAAATTGCCTTACCAAAAAATTGCATCACTCGTCGGACTTTTGAAAAAGAAAAGCGCAAAGTAAAGAACTTTCTGCCCTACCCACATGAAAATCAACACTGACAGGCCTTCTGGTCTATGATGACAGATATCATAGATGAGCCAGCTGACCTATCTATGATGACTTCATCATCATTGTACCAGAGGCACTGACGGGGCACTGCTGAGTTAGTGATGAACTCATTACAACCAGTGCTATTTTGATCTGCAATAGTGGCTTTGTTTACTTAATACTTATATAGTGGATTATTAGCTATATATGCAGTTGGATAATAGAATATGGATAATCATGACATGTATAATCATAATTGTAAACATTGCATTTAATCGATACACAACTATAATTTATTCACTGCACCTATGCTATGTTTTCTGGAGAGATGCCACAAGTGAAGTTATGGATCCCAATCCTCTATTCCTCATATATACAACCTCAACCAACCTATGTTATTGTTCTTTACAATCAGAATTGATTCGTTTATTTGCTTACAATCATCATTTTCTACCACACTAGTTAATCCTTGTTACTAAGAAGGCTAGTGAGGCTGACAATCTAACTGGTATAGTTGGGGACCAAGAAGAAATTTGTTGTTGTGTGAAGGAGCTGATCATCGGCTTTTTCTCAAGCACTCCTATGGGCCAATAAACCTTGGTTCTCAACTAAGTGACATACTTGCTTGCTTCCTACAAACCCTTCCTGTGGGGGCTCAAGCCAGTCAACACATTCATGTGGCCGAAATCAACGTCATCCCCATTGATTCACTGATCTTGGTGACGATGACTCTGACAATGCGCCTGAGGCGGTGCATCTCGCGGCGGTCATGAAGGAGAAGGTGGAGGTAGGGGGAGAAGAGGAGGGGTCAAGGCAGAGGACGAGGATGGGCCGATGGCCAAGGAGCCGATGACAAGGCGGCGCCGACGACCACATCCTCCTCCTCTTGTAGGAGGAGGCAGAGCGGGAGCATGATAGGGCATTTCTCGAGGAGGAGAACCATCAGGCGACTAATGCTCAGCTCGTGGAGGAGCATGCCAATGTCACCACCAAGTTCGACGCTGACCCAAAGGTGATGGAGGTCGAGCTCTCTTTTGAGCGCTTCATTGCCACTGAGCGCGAGGTGGCTGTGAATAAGTGTGTCTTGGCCGACGTGGATCGACAACGGAACACATTCTCAGTGAGCTCGCTGTCGATAACTCATACGGCCTTGGCGATGCGCCAGTGCCATGGCGGGGACCCTGACGCCGATGCATCGCGCTTCGGAAAGCCCTGCGTGGTCTACCTCGACTCCGATAAGGATTAGTATGTTTTAGCTCTAAAGTGGTATCTACTTTATTATGATGTTTAGTTATAAAGTATTATGTATAATTAGTCTTATGTGGTCTTAATCTAGTCTCACTTTGAGTTTTGTATGAGTTGTTTGTCCACAATTTGTTTTTGAGGAGTTAAGTTTGAGGGGTCCATTAGCTCCACATTTTTGTTAACTACTCATATATGAGTTGTTTGGGTTAATGTCTTGTTGCATGTTTTCATCGCATATAGGGATGCATACTAGTACATGATACTTCATGTTTGTTAAGTGTTCATGATGAAGTTTTGATGTGCGCTACGCATAAAATAATAAAATTATAGACTCCTAGTATGAAAACTTTTAAAACATGAAGTATACATCCCAATGATGTTTGTCTTACTTTTCAGAATTTTTGAAACCTAAAAGGTTGATTTTCGAAAATTTCAGACTACATAGAGAAAATATATTAAAAAAATTCAGCCCGTTCGTATGTTTTTTTGTTACATTTTTTCAAGTACTATGTGATGCTGAGGTGATGAACCAACTTTAGTCCAAAGCCTGGTTATGCTTTAGAAAGAATTGAGATAAGATCTAATTAATACGAAACCTTTCACTATTCATGATCAAGGCGAAAGGAACAAGATAATTGAAGTTTTGAGAATAATGAGGTTCTTACAACTTAAGGTGGTTCGCCAAGAGCAAGTTCGATTTTTAGCCATACTTTTTATACAGGCAGGCAAATTTAACAAACGCGTGACTGCAGACACATTTCGTGTAGTCGATTTAGCAAACTCTGCAAACTACTTGGCAGCCACCACGTTAAAAAAAAAGGCAGCCATGAAAGTTGTGACTTGCCGCCGAATGATGGTAAAAGAGTAGTACGTCGGACAGTTGTTTGCTGTGCCGAAAGTAGAAAGGTAAATTTCAAAGAGCATTCCATCAGCTCGTATGAGACGTGATATCGGAGAGTATAAATGCAATATTGAGTAGGCACATACAATCATCACATGTGTTTATTCACGGAGGATAGGTGAACACAAGTACAAGCACCACCACCTTTCTCGAGAGAGGAAACACATTGACAAGACACGACGATAGCAGTATACATATTGTTGGCCGTATAGCACGACCCACAGAGAAGCATAGGCGCCATGACTGCTCATCTCATCTGAGCTTTATTTTAGGCGGCACCCCTCGTCTGAGACTGAAGCCCTGTACGGATCAGTGCTTTTTGCATGGCCCGCCGCAGGTGCCATCGACGGTGCTCTTCATGTCGGCGCACCGGAACGTCTTGTGAGGGCTGGGCGTCACCACGCGGCAGGCCGAGCAGCCCTTGGGGCACTGGGGGTGGGCGTCGTCGCAGACGTCGACCCCGGAGAAGGACCTGCAGTTGTTGCAGCACTTGGGGAAGAAGTCGGCTGCATGCACGCAAGACACCGACGGCATCAGAACCAGATAATATGTCACTGATAAGACGAGACGAGAGACCTCCCCTCCCTCTGGGGCATCACGAAATGATCGAGCTTTGCTTAGGAAGAGGTGAAGTGATTGAGCATCAGCAGCTTACCGTTCACGTGTGAGAGGATCCCCATGACCAGGACGGCCTGGAGGATCAGGATCGCCGCGAGCTTGGTGCTCTTCATGGTTGCTGATGAACCCTTAGCGCAAAGCTCTCACTTCACCTGTGCGGTCGGTCTAGTGGTAGAATGCTCTGTGGTAGTGGTGTGGCTGGCTAAAGCTGCGAGCAGCTCTATATATAGGCGTCGATTTCGTAAGTTGATTGGCAAGCGGCCTCGGCTGCGATGCTGCGATCGCCACGTGCATTATTTGGTTAGTTGGGGGCATAAAGATGTTTGGCTAGTAGCAGCTAGCTTGGAAACTTGGACTCGTTTTCCCGGGTTTTTTTTATAGGCGGCGTGGACATGGACACCACTCATGTCCAGCAAACCAGATAACGTGCACACTGATTTAGGCCGACATCAGATATTGTTTTCATACTAGTACTACCCGGGAGTATAAAGCTAGTTACTGAAGAATAACATAGACTAATAATATACATATAAAGAATGCTGGGTAGAGTAGACGAGCTCGCTTGCTCCTGCTAGATGGACTAATGAAAAAATCATGATGTTGGAGCAAGCATTGAGACCTCCTTTGGTTCATAAGGTAGGAAAATTATAAGAATAGAAAAGTCATAGGAAATGAGATGACATGCATCTCAAATCCTATGAGTAGGAATATGAAAGGAGATGTCTTTTGTTTCACATCATAGGATTTTTTCCATTGAGTCTAGGTTAATATTTATTTTCCTATGAAATGTGGAGGATAGAAAGATTTGCTCCATAGAAATAGGATTTCATTCCTACAAACCAAAGAGCTCTATAGGAATTTTTCCTATAAAAATCCTACCCTATGAAATTTCTACAAAATTCCTCCAAACCAAAAGAGACTTCAATGATTGCGGAAACACGGGTGAGTTTGTGCAGGGAAAAGACAGGCATGTGGACGTGGGCCTGTATGATGAAACAACGACATGGGTGGGTGCAGTAACCGAGAGCTAATGATGTTCCGTCGAAGCACACTTTCTTTCTTTCTTGAGTTGGGATGCAACACTTCGTGTGTAAAATAGGTTAGTTTGGAGCGAACGCACTTCCTCTAAAACCGAAAAAAGTTTTTCTGAAAGGGAAAACTGAAAAAAGTTAGCAACACACTTCCCAAAAAAGCTAGTGGAGGGAACGCTCTATTTTTATTTTTGCCTTCCAATTTTATTTACATCTTTATTTTCATTTTTCTATTCTTTTGGGTAAATTGCATGCGCTAAAAAATATAAATAGTGGACGTACGTTAAAGAGTGGATATATAAATGTTCATGTGTATTTGAAAAAATATTTTTATATGTGTGTAAAAATATTCTGCCGGGCAGTATATCCCGAGGAGAACGTGTGCCTAGAGATTCCGTGAGCGGGCGAGCTTGTGCGCTCCTATGACTATCCGGATATAAATATATTTGAACTACATGTATAAACAAATTGCCTCTTTAGCGCACAATGACAAATAGTCGTCTTGCCAAAAGATCTCATCAGCTCTCGACATTCATAAGGTGTGATGGCTTTTGATACTCTGTACACGTTCAGATTCAAGCCACTAGGGATGAAAACAGAACGGAAACAGATGGAACTAAGTGCTATCATATATTTTTATAGCGGTGGAAACGAATACAGAAACCTCATAAATGAATACGGAAACGAATACTATCGAAAACGGACACGGAGCGAATACAAAGCGGACACCAAAACAAAAGTGGGCGTTGACCGGAACTTAAAACCCCCTTGAATCATAGAGAAATACACACAAAGATGAACAAATTTAATGAACTATTAACATGACTACAAAATAATATCATTATGTTAGCAACTTAGCGTAGTATTGTAGTGGTACTGGACAATTGCATATAGCCATATAGGGTCAAGCTGAGTACATGTGTGCTAGTAGAAGTTGGTCTTAAATGATTAATTCTACTCATTGTGTCATCCTGTGTTGTTTTGTGGTTGAACTACAAAGTAACGATAGGTCTATAGTTAAAAAAGAAATTTCATATTCACGGAAACGGAAAGTTTAGTTTCCACGCATGTTCCACCGGAAAACACCATTCCGTTTTTGTTTCTGTTTCCGCATAAAAAAAATCCACTACCACTTTCGGTTTGCAAATTTCCGTTTCTGTTTCCATATTTCCTCTCCGTTTTCATTTTTCCTACGAAAAAGCAGAAAGTTTCCACTCCATTTTCATCCCTACAAGCAACGACCGAACAATCTTATATCTTGTGCTACCAAACATTAGTTGCTCTCATGCTACCATTTAAAAAAAAACAGTTTCCATCTTTAAAAAAGTTAAAACAATTGTGTGTATTTACAATGTGTAGGAATTTCAAGTTAAAATATGAAATACACATGTAGAAACAAAAAGGGCAAATCCAAATGTGAACAGTGTCATTTTACCTTTTGTCTTTTAGTGATACTATCATGATGAATTTGTCTTTTTTGTTTCTCAATGTCCATTTAAAAAATATATATGAATTTTTTACAGATTGTAGACACATGTCTTGTGAACACTCATAATTATTTTCAGGATTTTTTGAAAGATGTAAATATTTTAAAAAAATGATAGCATGGGAGCACCTAATGTGTGATAGAACCTCATATTCTCGGCATCTTGAGATAGCTGTTTGCTTGAGAACCTGATATTCTCGGCATCATAAAAGATTGTCCCCAAAATACTTGTGCTTAAAAGAAGCTAGCAGCACACTTCTTCTGAAAAAGGACAAGGCTGGGAACGCACTATGTAAAAAGTGCGAGCGAAGCCAATGCTCCGTTACTACTTTTCATCCGTGTTTCTGTTTTCTTTACATTTTTCAGTTTTCTTTAATCGTTTTGTGTTCAAAATGTTCATGCACGTCAAAAAATGGTCATGGATATACAAAAAATTATGTCTATTAAAACTTTTTTCGTATATGAAAAGTTTGCCCTTTTTTGTTTAAAAACGTGCATCGTGCTTTCAAAAAAATTTATCGCTCAAATAAAAATATCAACCATAGAAATTATTCATGGTGTATTTAAAAAGTATTCATCTTGTAATAAAAAACATCATTATGTGTTAACACTTTTTATACTTACATGAACATTTTTTAAAGCATCAACATTTTTTTTAAAAGTGTTCATCACACATTAGACAAACTTTCGTCGTGTGTTTCATTGTCTAATTTCAAAAATGTTTACCATTCATTGAAAAGTGCTCATCATAATGGAAAAAATGTTTATCTTGTACTCACAAGTCACAATGTCCATCATGCACTTTTTTAAACACCGTGTGTTCATTGATCGTGCATTTCAACAAAAAAATGTTGATTGTGTATTAAAAATGTTCATCACATATACTAAAAATTGATGGCCATGTCACAAAAAGTGCTCGTGTATGTATCATAGAATGTATGTATTTTTTCACATGGAACCTGTTTATTTGGATTAAGGCGCCGAGTTTCAGTGCTTGTAGTCTAGTCGTCGTTAGATGGTCTACGGATCTAGATATAATTTTTATTATTTCTGATGTTCGTTGTACTAGCATGATTCAAGATGAATACATCGGAAGTTTGCTCGAAAGAAAAAAAAAAACTGGACGCACTCCTAGCAGCCGGCGTCGCACTTGCTCAATCTTTCCAGTAGCGAGGACCGCCAGGAGAACTAGGATCATCAGCAGCGTGCTAATCTTTATCATTTGGCACTAAGCGTTTTAAGCAAAAGCGCTCCCATTTTCATATCTACACCTGTGGAATGCTTTGCTTGCCGTCCGCAGCTGCAAAACAACACTACATGTAGGAGGGTATACGCAAACATGCTAATGTTTGCCATGCCATCGACCAGTTACAGTTTTTGGTAGGTGGGGATATCGTGGTTGGAGATAAATGTGAGCAAGTGTGAAGGCCCACCAAACATTTGTCTATAGCAATGTCTTCGGTCCTGCTATATGGACTTGTCCGGGGGAGCTAATGCTGCCATGGCGGGTACTCCCAGGCATGAATGGCCCTCCTCTTCACGTGCTCGTGCCGACGGGACAGCGAGGGATGGATCTGCGTCACCGAGTCGCTGCACCATCCTCAATCTTTAGGAAACAGACCTGTGAGAGAGGGATAGACCGATGAACAGTGTCACGTTTTTATTCAAGCATGCTGCATGACCGACACTGAGCTCGTAGCTCAGTGTTTACATGCCCTGGTAAACGGTGATATTGCTCAAGTCATAACCAAAGAGAGATCTACCTTAGTAGTACTAGTATATTTGTATCTCCATGTTAGCTAACTAGCGACCGACAAGCTAGACGAAATCACGAGATGCGTATCCTGGTATGTAACGTGCGTGATGCATGATGCATGCATATTCGCGAGATGATTGGCTGGCTAACCATTCAATAATGGAGTCCTAGCATGTGCATGTTCCATACCCGCCAAGATGAGATCGGTACCCCAGTCCATCAGGGTTCTAAGTCCTGATGCTCACATTTATTTCTGAATTTATTTCAGTATTTTCGGCGATGCGCATTCAATGGGAGGAGATGTTTCCGTTGACGGCGAGGTGCCTACGATGACTCGTAAATTTCAAGATGATATGTCGGCTCAGTCTTTCGAAGGTGCTTATAGAGATAGGGTGTGCGTGTGTGTTCATAAGGATGAGTGTATGCACGTGTATACGAGCGCCTGCGTCTGTATCGTATTCAAAAAAAAAGAGATGAGATCGGTACCATGCATGCATGACATCATGGCCCTGACTTGCGTAAATAATGAATTATCCCGACTCGCACCGAGTGTGACGGCCGTACGTACGCTTGAGCACCGAGAAGGATCGGTTCACCATTTGAACTGGGCGGTACAACAAATATATTGACACAAATAAACTGATTTTTATTTGATTGAGCAGAGACGCATACACTGATACTGTGATACATACTTATGTGATTTATTCACGGAGCAGCGACAACAGCTTTTTCTGGAGAGAGAGAGAAAAGCATAACGACGACGATGATAACAACAATTGTTGTTGGGCGTGGAACACGTGCACGTACAGCCATAACGGCTCTGCTCAACTCATCCCAGCTTTTATTTTCGGCGCAACATCTGATGTTCTGAGCATGAGCGATCAGTACTTCTTGCAGGGCTTGCAGGGCGTGCCATCGTCGACGCGTGCATCGGCGCATCGGAACGTCTTCTTAGGGCTCGTCTGCACGACGCGGCAGTTCACGCAGCCGTCGCGGCACTTGGGGCCGGCGTCGTCGCAGACCACGGCCCCCGAGAAGAACCTGCAGCTGTCGCAGCACTTTGGGAACTCGGCTGCATGGAATCATATCAGTTAATCGCCTTGTTAACTGGATTGACATCAGTTAACTATCACTTGTGTGTGTGTAAGCTAAATATCTCAACGAAATCACAATACGGCAACCAGCAACCATACCGTTGGCCTGTGAGAGGATCCCCATGACCAGGACGGCCTGGAGAACCAGGATGACCACGAGTGTGCTACTCTTCATCGTTGCTCCTAAACTTCTCTATAGGGAAGCTCTGCACTGTCCCGTCTGCTCGTGGAATGATGGTTTATGTTGTGGTTGTGCCTGGCCAAAGCTACAAGCAACTCTATATATAGATGTCAGTTCTTGAAGCATGCCAACTTGCCGCGTCAGCTATGAATTGTTTTTTTGTTATCGTGGTTTGGGATAAACTTGTTTGACTCCTTGCTAGCTTGGACTCGTTTCCTTTTTCTTTAAAGGCGGCTTAGACGTGTTAGGCACATCTCCATCTTCCATGTCCAGCGCATCAGCACACTTATTTCCTCATGATCAGTCGGTTATGTATGAAAAGAACACGTTTCTATTCGCGCCGGAGCGGTGGATCGATTGAATCGTCAAATGTTCTATGTGCACGTCACTTCAGTGTACCTAGCCAAGCCCTCCATTTCGAAATACAAGATGTGTTTAACTTTTCAGTCTCCAATACACGTCTTTGACTACAAATTTTACTCATAGAATAATTTAAATTTTAGTACAAATATATGACACAAGGATATTTTGCAAGTTTGTTAATGTTTGTCCGAGGCCTAGAAGATCATGTTGATGCCTTGGTATCGGGCAGGCTGATGGTTTGCTGAAGGCCCAACCGCCTACCTTTGGTCATGGCCAGCTGTGCCCCATGCGCCAAGGGTGATGGAGGAGTGCAGAGGCATACGAAATCGCCTTATCGATTGAAGTGGAATTCTAGGCTTCCAAAGTGCATGACACGGATGGGAACGTTGTAAGTGTAGACCGCGTTGATCGTCGATGAGCCCGAAAGAGCTGAAAGTGATGGTTTGGCCCGACATGTAGTCATTTGGCATGAACACAGATCTGATCTGGATATGTTCCCCTACCAGCGTAGCCACTGCTTGGCATGCCATCGGACAGTACGTATAACCGCCAGTACCCTCGATAGGGTGGCGAACACGGCTAGAACTGCCAAAATGGAGGTCACACGAGTTAGTTACACGTGTTCAGTCCCCCCTTGGAGAACACCCTATGTCTTGCTTCTAGTTTGTACTCATGGTGGAGTACCTCGTGCGAGGGTCACAATGGGGGATGATTTACTGCTATCGAGAGTAACATTTCTACGAGAGTTGGTCCCTCTGGCTAATCCATAGCCCTGCCTTATATAGCACCCGAGTTTAGGATTTACACATGAATCTGACCAACCTCCAGCTGCCGCCTTGCTTGGCTTGCACTCGAAGATGATCATCGAGCTCAGGGGAAGGCGTGAAACAGCTCAGGGAAGAGGAGGAAGAACGATCGCCGCCGCCAACCACCGCGGACCGGAGAAGATGCGTTTGTAACTGCTCATTTGTGAAGAATCCACCCGAGATAGAGAGCTTGAAGGGGATGAAATGGTGGTGGGGTTCCGGCGGTGAGCGAGCGGGGACTAAATAGGGCGACTGAATCGACGGGAGGTGATCCAATTCCTCATGCCGTTATATTGGGATGCCCGCAAGGTCACATGAGCTCACCATCGCGTTTCCCTCCCGTGAATGCCGATAGCCTGGTTGAGAGGAAACGTCTGATTCATCCGTTCCTAGGGGCCTAGCTAAGAGGTGTTTTAAATTCCGTTCAGGCCAAAAGCCGAATGCAGACTAAGCATCCAAACATGCCAAAGTAGCATCTAGGGCGGAGCAATATGCAACCAACCAAAGAGGCCCTGGGTGCTCGAGTTCCCTAAATTTTTCCTGTGGCATCGCCTAGGGAGTGCAGGCACTCGTGCCAAATGCCTCAAAAGTTGATTTGGCACCTGTTTGGCCATACTTTCTGAAATGCTGTTGTTATGTCAATCGGATCCATCATGGCATCTGGTTCGATCTAGCCTCTCATCGGTGAGGACGAACCATTTGATGCGTCGAGCCTACCATGGCTACAATTGCACGCCATGAACTCCATAGGCTTGTATGCTTGTTTTTTTTAACAATGTGTACATCTTTTGTTGCTTACTTTTTGAAATACGATTGTGCACATCTTTTCGCCGAATACATAAAAACCAACTAATCCCATTTTCTATTGGAATGATTATTCAAACTAGGTACAGAGAAGAAACGTAATTACACCCGCATAATTGTGAATACCGTTATTTCATTTTGCAAAAAGAACACAAGTGATAGTTACTGATTTCTTCATTCTATTTTAATTGTTTATCTCTTGTGAAAGATTGCAAGAGATGTTACCAGTAAGAATAGGCAAGTGGTTATTATTATTATTATTATTATTATTATTATTATTATTATTATTATTATTATTATTATTATTATTATTATTATTATTGAGAGCAGCGATTCGGTGCCCAGGCTCATCTGCACCTGCAACGATGGAAAAATATTCAAAACAAATACTAGAGAAATTCAAAAAGAATCAATATTTTTGCATGATAGATAATTTCGTGTGTGAGGTGCACTTCAAATTCCAGATCATTTGGACATCTCGAGAAAAAAGACAAATTTGGGGTCTATAAAAAAGTTTACTATTCATATGTTGTTCTGACCCAATTTGTCTTTTTTTTGCCGAGAGCTACTCATATGTCGAAATGAACTGGAATTTGGAGTGCACCTCACACACCAAATTATCTACCATGCAAAAAAAATGATTTTTGTATTTTTTGTGAATTATTTCTTGACCGGGTGCAGATGAGTCTGGGCTCAGAAATGGATATTCGTCATTATTATTGTTGTTGCTGTTATCATCATCATCATCATCATCATTATTATTATTAGGAAAGGCAAGTGGTTATTATGTACTCTAGCTAGTGCCTATAAATGTGTAAAGACACGAAATAAGAAAAATAATAAAGTTGACTCAAACACCAGGGTCATAAGGCCGCTCGCTTCCTTTGCAAGGAAGCCTAACGGCAAGAGTTGACATTGGTGCTATTGAAGGCATCGTTGCAACCCACCTGGAATAAGTCTTTTGCATGACATATATTATCATAGGTTACGAATAATTCCTAATTGCATGATCTCATTGTACAACAATATAACATTCCTATTAGTCCGCTTTTACGAATTCTTTTGTCATTTTTTAAAACTATATCTTATGTTGAACCACCTTTCTCGAAGCATGATTATGCTTTAGGAAAAAACTGAGATGAAATATGGAACCTTTTACCATTTGCATTCAAGTCAAACCGAGCAAACATAGATGTTTCGAGATAACATTACAAGAATTTCTTTTAACAGCAAGTTTGGTTTGTAGCCATACTTCCTATACAGGTACACAAAATTGTCAAACGTGTGATTGCAGACACATTTCTTAGCCCGTTTAGCAAACATCAGCAAATATTAGTCAGGATGAAAGGTGTGGCATGCCCATAGTAAGATGGTAAGAGTACGTAGAATAGTTATTGTATGTGCGAAAAACTAGAAAGGTAAATTTCAAATAGCCGCCAATCAGCTCGTGTGAGTATGTGTTAATTAAGCTAGTACTAGTATATGTTTGATAAATAGATTGAAGTTTTTTCTAAAAAATAAAATAAAATAAGCTAAGCATCCTTTTTAGGGGAAAATAAGCAAAGCATCTAACATACTGCTTAACATGTGAACAATGGATATCATATCGGAGAGGATATAAATACAACGGGAAACATGTAACGCGTGGACAAGAGAACTCATATTATTGCCACCAACGCACAATCATTACTTATTCACGGAGGATATTCCGGATATCTGAACAACAAGCAACACCAACTTTTTCTCGAGAGAGAAAACACAGCGACGAAGACACGGCATACTGGTATACATATTTGTTGGCCACACACACACGCATAGGCACGATGACGCTGCTCATCTCGTCTGAGCTTTTATTTCATTTTAGGCGGAACATATCATGCTGGCATGAGCCGATCAGTACTTCTTGCAGGGCCCACCGCAGGTGCCGTCGACGGTGGATTTCATATCCGCGCAGCGCCACATTTCGGGGCTCGTCGACACCACGCGGCACGCCGAGCAGCCCTTGGGGCACTTGGGGTGGGCGTCGTCGCAGACGTCGACCCCGGAGAAGGACCTGCAGTTGTTGCAGCACTTGGGGAAATAGTCGGCTGCAAGCACGCAAGACATCGGCATCAGGTAATATCACTTACTACGTACAAGACATGACTGCCCAAATCGATCGAACTACAGGTAGAACGATTGAGCATGAGCACTGCTTACCGTTCACGTGTGAGAGGACTCCCATGACCAGGACGGCCTGGAGGATGAGGATCGCCGCGAGCTTGGTGCCCTTCATGGTCGCTGATGAACTTTTCGTGCAAAGCTCTCACTTCACTCGTGCGGTGCGGTGGTAGAATGCTCTCTGTTGTTGTGGTGGTGTGGCTGGCTAAAGCTGCGGGCAGCTCTATATATAGGCGTCGATTTCGTAACTTGATTGACAATCCTGCTATGGCTGCTAGGCTACAGGTCGTTATTATTTGGTTAGGTGGGGGGATAAAGATGTTTGACTACTGGTTTGGAAAGTTGGACTCGTTTCTTTTTTTGTTTTATAGGCGGCGTGGATTGTTTGACATGCATTGTATATATCACTCATGTCCAGCACATCAGATCACGTGCACACCGATTTAGACCACGACAGCAGATATAATTTCACACTATACTCCTTCCGTGTATAATTGTACATCTAGTTTCTTTACGAGTCAAAGTTTTAAAATTTCGATCAACTTTATAAAAAATAATAATAAAATATATGACATCAAATTGATAGTATCAAAGTACATTTCAAAACGGATTTAATGATGCTAATTTAGAGCCATAAGAGCATCTTCAACATCGACTCTCAAACCTTCCGCAATTGTTTGAAACGTGCTATCCGGATCGCGAAAACTATCCAACACCATCCTGTATCGGCCCGTTGCGCGGTCTGGACGCATTTTCTCCCGCAAACCGAAGACAAACGCGAGAATATTTGCGGGTGTCCGGACCGATCCCAATCCCGTTTCTGACTGTCCTGGTCCACCAATCCCATCCTTCTGCACATGCTTCCCCCCGGCGTCACCTACCCGCATTCATGCCACTCTTGAGCGTGCCGCTCCATATTGAAGGCGGCTCAGGCGGACACGCCCTCTCACTATCTCCACAAATTGAAGAGGCGCGCCGGCCGAGGGTGTCGCCCGCTGCACGTCCGGTTGAACACGCCTCATCACCGCATTCAAACGGCGCTATTAAACCCGCGTGGAAGCCGAGATACCTACTCCGGCCACACGTCCGTCCACGGGCGGGCCAGTATTAAGCGCAACCCGGCCGAGCTCCTCCCGTCCGTCCTGTATTTAAACAAGGCCAGACGCTGGGCAAGAATAACACCACTCCACTGCTTCCCACCCCCCTTCACTCTTTTCTCCACTCTTTCAATGGCATCCGACAAGTCGGAAGAGCGGCCCTCCGGCATAAAAGCCGGCTGGGTAGCCCCCCCGAGCTCGCCGGATACAAGCGTGGCAGCTCGCTGCTCCACCTCCCTCGCCTAGCCCGACGGAGCCAGTTGCCGCCCCAAGGCAGCACGGGGTTTAGCAACTTGCCGCTCTGTGACGCCCCTGATTCAATCGTACACTAATTATACACGCAAATGTGTACGATCAAGATCAAGGACTCACGGGAAGATATCACAACACAACTCTAAAAATAAAATAAGTCATACAAGCATCATATTACAAGCCAAAGGCCTCGAGGCCCCGAATACAAGAGCTCGATCATAGACGAGTCAGCGGAAGCAACAATATCTGAGTACAGACATAAGTTAAACAAGTTGCCATAAGATGACTAGCACAAACTGGGATACAGATCGAAAGAGGCGCATGCCTCTTGCCTGGGATCCTCCTAAACTACTCCTGGTCGTCGTCAGCGGCCTGCACATAGTAGTAGGCACCTCCAGTGTAGTAGGAGTCGTCGTCGACGATGGCGTCTCGCTCCTGGGCTCCAATGTCTAGTCGCAACAACCAGGTACAGAAAGGAGGAAAATAGGGAAGCAAAGCAACCGTGATTACTCATCCAAAATACTCGCAAATAAGGAGCTACACTACATATGCATTTGTATCAATGAAAGGGGTAGTATATGTGGACTGAACTGCAGAATGCCAGAATAAGAGGGGGATAGCTAGTCCTATCGAAGACTACGCTTCTGGCAGCCTCCATCTTGAAGCAGTAGAAGAGAGTAGATGGTAAGTTAACCAAGCATCATCGCATAGCATAATCCTACCCAGTGATCCTCCCCTCGTCGCCCTGTGAGAGAGCGATCACCGGGTTGTATCTGGCACTTGGAAGGGTGTGTTTTATTAATATCCGGTTCTATTTGTCATAAGGTCAAGGTACAACTCCAGGTCGTCCTTTTACCGAGGGACACGGCTATTCGAATAGATAAACTTCTTTGCAGGGGTGCACCACATTTCTCAACACGCTCAATCCCCTTTGGCCGGACACACTTTCCTGGGTCATGCCCGGCTTCGGAAGATCAACACGTCGCAATCCCACCTAGGCACAACAGAGAGGTCAGCACGTCGGTCTAAATCCTATGTGCGCAGGGGTCTGGGCCCATCGCCCATTGCACACCTGCACGTTGCGTACGCGGCCGAAAGCAGACCTAGCCCCCTTAATACAAGCCAGGCTTACGGTCCAATCCGGCGTGCGCCGCTCAGTCGCTGACGTCAAGAAGGCTTCGGATGATACCACGACGTCGAGTGCCCATAACTGTTCCCGCGTAGTTGGTTAGTGCATATAGGCCAGTGGCCAGACTCAGATCAAATACCATGATCTCGTTAAGCGTGTTATTTTGAAGTATTCGCGAACGCCGACTAGGGCCAGACCAACCTCTCTCCTAGGTGGTCTCAACCTGCCCTATCTCTCCACCACAAAGGTCCACTCAGAGGGCCGTCGGGACAAACGTGCTTTCGGTCCCAATCCGTGAATCACTCTCGGGTACTCTACGAGTCGACCCGACTTTAGTCACCACATGTATCATGCATTATGTATATAAGTATATACCCATGATCACCTCCCGAGTGATCACGGCCCGATAGTATAGCATGGCAGACGGACAAGAATGTAGGGCCACTGATGGAAATCTAGCATCCTATACTAAACATTTAGGATTGCAGGTAAAGATAACAACAGTAGTAGCAAAGACATGCTATGCATCAGAATAGGGTTAACGGAAAGCAGTAACATGCTATAGTACTCTAATGCAAGCAGTAGAGATAAGAATAGGCGATATCTGGTTGATCAAGGGGGGGCTTGCCTGGTTGCTCTGGCAAGGAGGGGTCGTCAACAACGTAGTCGATCGGGGCACCAGCAGCGATGTCAGTCTCGTAGTCTACCGGAGAGAAGAGGGGGAAGAAACAATGAATACAATGCAAACAGATGCATATCGATGCATGACATGACAAGTAACGGTGCCAGGTGTGCCCTAACGCAGTACGAGGTGATACTGGCGAATGGGGGAAACAACCGGGAAAGTATCCCCGATGTTTCGCGTTTTCGAAAAGATGAACCGGAGGGGGAAAGTTGCGTGTCCGCTATGCTAGGGATGTGTGTCGGTCAAACATGCTACATATCCGGATTCGTCTCGTCGTTCTGAGCAACTTTCAGGTACAAAGTTTTTCCATCCGAGCTACGGTTTATTCTATATTAATTTTAAAAGATTTAATCAATTTTATGGATTTAATAAATTAATTTAATTCAAAAATTAATTAATGCATTAGCATGACATCAGCAGTCAACGTTGACCATTGACTTGGTCAACCTAACAAGTGGGTCCCACTGTCATTGACTGTTTAGTTAATTATGAGTAGCTAATTAGTTAATTAGGTTAATTAAACATAATTAATTAAGTTAATTAAGTTAATAAATAAACATTTGTAGTTATTATTTATTTATTTATTCCTTTTTTTTAAAACGTTCCAAGGCGCGGGGGGCCCTTGTCATTGGCGCATAGGGCCAAACGGGCGCGGGCGAATGGGCATAGCCCGAACGGGCGAGGGGAATACGGGCGACAGGCGGGCGCCCTTTAACGGCGAACCCGGGCGGCGGCTGTGGCGGCCGGCGACGGCGCGCAGCGAGCGAGGCGACGGCGGCACGGGTGGCTGCGGGGCGGAACAGGGCGATGGCGCGGGGAGCCGTGTCGGCGTGCGGTCGGTGGAGCAAGGCGGCCGTGGGGCGCAGCGTGGCTCGGGCGTGCGTGTGCATGGTCGGTGGTGGTGAGCACGAGCGCCCAGCGAGCTCTCGACGCGGTGGTGCGGCGAACTTTGACGACGGAGAAATGAAAAAGGGGGGAACATGAGGGTCGAGGGGGAGCCTCACATCGAGCAGCAGGGAAGGTCCGCGAGCTCGGGGGAGGCCTTGGCGGGTCGGAGAGGTGGCCGACGAGGCGAGGGCCGTTGGTGACAAGACAGTCAGGCAGGGGCGACCAGCATCGGAGGGGCACGCGAAGGAGTAGTGGCGAGCTGCGGGCGAGCGCCCACGCGCGCCGGCCACGGCCTGGTGCACCATGGGAGGCGCGGGGTGCGGGCGCCGCCGGCGACATGGGGTGTGCGACAGGGGTGGGGCCGGCGGCCGTGCAGGTCGAAGGAGGAGGCGGCGATGCGAGGGGGTCAGAGGTGAGGAGCTCACCGACCAGAACAACGACAGGGTGGCAGAGGTGGTCGGAACAAGGCAAGGAGGATGCATGTGAGCGGGATCGGGAGCAGGGTCTCTTTCTCCTCTCTGTTTCTTCCTGGCGGCATGAGGAGGGACGATGGGATCGATCGGGTGGAGTGGGGATCGAATGTGGGGGAGGGCGAGTGTGTGGGGTTAGGGTTTCTGGTGGGGGGAGGCCAAGTAGGCCAGGGGCGTGCGGGGGTGGGCCGACAAGTCGGTCAGCCAGTCGGCCAACTAGGCCAAGGCCCAATCGGGGGAGGGGGGGGGGGTCCTTTTTATTTTAGTAATTTTCTTTACTGTTTAACTTTATTCTCATTTGTGTTTTTTTGTTTTACAAAATACATACAAGAGCACCCAAATTAGTCTGACTAGTTTTACCACTGCCACAAAAATTTGCACTCCTAAATAAAATAGTTTAATACTTCATAAATTATAAAAGGCATTTATTTAATTGTTTAAGCCACTGTTTTATTTATTTTGGGGCTTTTAATTACTTCATAAAAATGTGGTTTCTTCTCCAATATTTTCTAGGGATTATTTGTCACACAGAGAACATTTTAGTTTTAACGTTTGAAAGCTTGGACCGTTTGGCTTTAATTTAAATTTGAACTTTGAATGGATTTGAATCAACGCGAGATTAACAACAGTGACAGTGGTGACATGTCATCATTAGTAGAGGTTCACTGTAGCTCAAATATTCGGGCGTCACAATTCTCCTCCACTACAAGAAATCTCGTCCCGAGATTTAAGAGGGGAAGTGACGAGGAAGGGATTTGGTTACGAAATTCTAACTAGCGTTCTCGATCTTGGTTGCTCTTCTCGAAGCGGTCGATCCATTATGTTGTTGTGTTCATCTCTCTGCTTCAGGTCATCATGATGAAGTCAGCATCCTTTCTTCGGGAACTCCATCATACGCACGAAGGACAAGGGGGTAGCTTCAGAAGAATGGACCGCTACAATGTTGCTTATCTGGTAGATAATCATCAGGAAAGGTGGCAGAAAGTAACTCTCGAATTGAAACTTAAGAAATTATCGAGAGCAAAGTAAGAAGGTGAAAAATAGAAGTTTCAACCGCATAGGCAATCATTTGAGGCCTGTAACGGGGCATGAAAAAGGGTTCAGAGCAGCGGGAATAAGTATTGTGTATGATATCAGAATAGATCATCTCTAGGAAGGTAACCCATGAATCACATACGAGGCCGCGCGTGAGGAATAACTTAGGAAACCAGGGAGTGTACATGAGAGTCAGGTTTCGATCCTATGGAACTGTGGGTTATGGGCCCACCATGTGGGTTAAAAAAGTAGAAAGTGCGATGTCATCTTGCATGATCAAGATAACGAGGCCTGTCAGAGGATAGCCTGTCAGTTATGCCGGCAACAACGTTAGTACCAAGGGCGATGGACGAAGAGAACCATTTTCCTGCTCGTTGAACGAGGCAGACCAATAGGCAAAGTTCTTGTCCATCGGTGGTTACCAGAGTGTCATCAACACTAGTAATAGGGTCTTGTTGACACAATTGTACACCGAGGTGTTTACATAAGCAGGAGAATAATACTGCTTAGATCATATAGATCATAAGAAAGGTTAAACCAAACAATGGCAAGAAAAATATGACTATCAGAATAAACAGAACAATGGAAAGGAAAATGTGTGTAAACACATATTTCAGGGGTATATCCTTCCCAAGGACAAGAAGAGCATGATATCCGTGGCAGGATATAATGTAGAAAACCATTCAGGTTAGGGGAGAGAAATTTCATGACAGTACCCATGCAACGGTGTTTGAATAATTGAGCAAGAAACATTTAGCATTGGGCTTCAAATGGTCTTTGTTGGGGATATTACTACTGGATGTAATCCGGCCTTATGTAGCCGGGTTAACTCCTTGAAGCTTAGAAGCCCATGAAGATGCAAGGATGATGGCGCTTCACGAAGGCCCAAGGCCCAAAGGCGGGTTAAAGCCTGTAAATGTAAACCGACCTAGTCATGTAACTTGTATTATAAGATAGGAAGGATAGAGAACGAACCAGATACATTTATGATCCGGCTTCGGGACTCTGTAGCCTGGCGGGCGTCAGCCTATGTATATAAAGGGACGACCCGGCCGCGGTTTAGGGACAGACAACAACTTGAGAGCCAGACAAAGCGGATTCGCTCCCTGCCTTCGAAACCCTAGCAATACCAATCAAAACTAGACGTAGTCTTTTACCTTCCTTGAAGGGGCCGAACTAGTATAAAATCCCCGTGTCCCCTTGTCCGGTTTAACCCCTTTGAGCTAACCCGTAGCGATGGCTCCACGACTAAGTCCTTTCACAAGGACATCGGCCGTGACAAACCCATGACAGTTGGCGCCCACCATGGGGCTATCACACGATGGTTTTGAGTTCTTGAAGGGCATCTTTGATGGACTTAAGGGATACGCTATGGGCCGGATGACGAAGAGTCGTCGCGACAAGCTCTACATCGACAATGCGGGATGGGGCCCCGAGGCCGATTCAATCGAGTACGGGTACCGGGTCCCCTTCGGTGGGATTCACGTCTTCATCGGCAAGATCGGCGAACCGGCCCCTGAGCCGGACATCTACACCGACATCATCGAAACGGCTCGGCGTGCAAGTTCTTCGCCAGTTCAGCCCGAGGTAAGGCATGTTTTCGTAGGCGTCATCCATGGATTGAGATACGAGGACGGGCCGGTGTCCGATGGAGAGACCGTGGTCTGTTCTGACGGCGAGTCTTCTGGAGAGACCGAATCGCTTTATCAGTTGCAAGACAGCCGGATTGATGGAGGATTCGAGGGCAACAGTATTCCGGATTCCCCTGATCTGCCAAACCGGGCCGCCATCTTCATGGCCGGCACACAATCAGCGCCTCATTCATCGACCGCCGCCGCAATACTCTCCGGTTCAACAACCACTACACCGGCAGGGGCAGGAAGCTCTGCACCGCCTCCATCCCAAGTCCTGTCTGATTTGTTCGACGCTTTGGCAACGTTGATGGCCGCAGAGGTGGATGCAGCAGCCAGGGATCAGCACAATGCGGAGATTGCAAAAGTGAAAGATTAGATAGCCCAGGCTAAAGCGGACCTGGCGACAGAGAACGCTAGGATGGCTACAGAGCGGGCTGAATTGGAAGCACATGCCTACCGGATTAGGCTGGATCAGAATGCTTCAGAGGAAGTCATGAGAAGAAGGTACCGATCGCGTCTCCCATCGGTTTATGAGCCGCAGAATCTCTTCAACACACCAGGAGCAAGAGCTGGTAACCAACCCATACTAAACTGGGCGGAGGCACCGGGTGTCGTGGATCTAAGACTGACAGTAGAATGGGGGGTAAGTATGAGGAGGCAAGATCCTAGCTATGGAGTAGTTGTACACACGAGTTTTACGAGTTCAGGCCCTTCTCGGAGGAAGTAACAGCCCTACGTCTCGGTGCCCTGAGGCGGTCGACTGGATTATATATGTGTGTGTGTGAGTTTACAAAAGTGCGAACCCTTGTCCCAGAGGAGGGGGTGGCTTATATAGAGTGTGCCAGGACCCCAGCTCCCCTCCGTTACACAGGGTTCAATGTTCATAAAGGTGGGGCGTTACTGGTAACGTCTACAATAAAGTGTTATAAATGCCCATAAAGCTATGGTTTAAGTCACAACCGTTGCAGAGTGGAGGGCTTCTCATCTTCTGGTGGTCGAGTGTCTTCAAGGAAGTCGAGTGAGCACATCTTCATGGTCGAGTGGATGATGTTTTCTCTTCGACTGCTTCTGATTCTTTGTAGAGATGTCCTTGGGGAGGGTATGTTGGACAGATCCATGACCCACCCTAGGTACATAGCTTCATCATTAGCCCCCAAATGGATCAGGGTTTGAGTGGGGAAAGAGTTGGGAACACTTCTGACCCATTCTTTGTGCTACGAGTATATCTCATTCTGGGACAATGAGTTGAGGTGAGGATGTCGACTCCTTTATCAGTCGACTTGGTACATTCTTGGTTTTTGTCGAGTGAATTTTCACGGTAGGATTCCGAATGATGATGTAGAGGATGTTTGTCTTCAGTCTGACAGGTTGTTCTGCTCTCCGCGGATCTCGCGGGATTTGAATTTTGGGAAGTGCGCCAGACGGACGGAACCAAGGTTATCAGGACGGATTAGGCAAGTCTCCTCGATCTCCGTGCCGACTGTTGCGGGATTTGTTTAGATCGCCTGGGTCCACCAGTCAGTCACTTGAATGACGACCTTATAAAAGGCCTCGGACCATGCCTCTGCCCCGTGCGCTCCCATTCTCTCTTCTTCTTCTCTCAATCTCTCCACCACGCTCGCTTCCGCCCCCGTCGCCGGACCTTTACTCGAGCTCGACCCGCCGCCATGGGGAAGGAGAGGACGGTGGCGCTGGAACGCGCGAAGAAGACGACAGCGAAGGCGAAGGGCAAGCGGACCAGCCGGGGAGGATCCTCGTTGAGATCCGGCCTGCTGGCGGGCTGGATCCAGGGCGACTGGATCCGCTCGACAATCACTCAGGACGACCTCGACGACCTGGTGGAGGGGGGTCTGATCCCCCACAAGTCGGCACGGCTCCCGGGGAACGAAACCGAGCCGCAGTCGAGGGAGGGTGAGTGTGTTCTCCTTGCCACCCACGTAGATCACGGATTCTCACTGGCTCCCCATCCTTTCTTCCGGGTTTTTTTGAACTTCTTTGGGGCTCAACTCCACCATTTCACCCCAAATACCATAGTCTATCTGGCCGCTTTTGTGTCGATGTGTGAAAACTTCTTGGGTTGTTGACCGCACCGGGGCCTTTTCAAACACATCTTCACCTACCGACCCCAGTCGGTCAAAAAGGCCAAGTCGAGTGATAAGAAGACACAAGTGATCCAGATGTGTGGGGGTCTGGGGATCCAGATGAGGAGCAAGAGTACTTTCCCAGCCATGATTCTTGCCGACTCGGTCCGGGGCTGGCAGTCGACTTGGTTCTACTACAAGGATCAGCCGACCCCGGGCCAGTCGACTGGACTTCCTCCTTTTTCTTTGGCTCGAGTGGAGAAGCCCGCCCCCCTGAAGGTAGTTCCAGAGGAGAAGGCGCAGGTCAAGGTGCTAGTCGAGCGGGTCGTCCAGCTTGTCCGCGACGGGGTGACCGGGATGGACCTGCTGGAGGTCTTTCTCAGTCGACGCATCCAACCTCTTCAGGCGTGCGATCATCCGATGTGGATGTACTCTGGGCTCGAGGATTCCACTCGGATCCACCCGGAGGACGTCAGCGAGGATACCTTGGAGAAGTGGTTGATGGGGATCACGAGCAACAAAGACAACCCTCGGGGGTCTAGGAGGGTGATTCCATTCGATAACTCGCACCAGCCGGAGCAGGTATAATTCTGTCTTATCAAGTATATTTTTGATTCACCGAGTGACAACTTGTTTATGGTCGATTGAATTTCCTTTGATCGTTGTCCTTTCAGGCCCTTATCGACATGTACTCAATGCCCAACGGAGTGCAGGACCAAGAGGCTGAGGAAGAAGGGAGCGGTGGCGAGAGCGGCGAGGAGCATTCGGAGGCCGAGGAAGACGAGGAGAGCGACGAATCGACTGATGACGAAGAAGTCGACTCGCCTCCTCGCAGGGAGAGGAGATCCAAACAAGCCCACGACCCGGTGAGTGCTCCGGACTTAGTGGCCGGGCCGACTGGTCAGTCTTCAAAGCGTCCTAGGGCGTCTTCCCTGACGCCGATTGAAAAGGCTCCAAAGCAGTCCAAAGTTGCGCCGCCTCCTGCGCCAAAAGCGCCGAAAGCCACCTCCTCCAAGCCACCAAAAGCTTTGCCCAGGATCAAAGTGACCATTCCTACTATCTCCGAGTAACCATCTGACTTGTCCTTCTCGTCGACTCAATTAACCGGACGTAATCGATTGAATGTGGGTCTTCGCAGTGCTGCTACGTCAGGAACCTCTTCTCTCCAATACCGGGACGAGGAAATGGAAGATGCGGTAACCTCCAACCCAGGTATGAACTCTTGTGATTTCGTTCTTGATTGTTTGGTCGACTGCGTTCGAGTGGTTCACTTGGGGTCGAATGATCTGCCTTGCAGCTCCACCCAACATCATTGATCTTCCAGATGACGATGAAGATGTGGCTCTTAAGCCCAGGAAGAGCAAGAAGGTAGCAGCTGGCAGGGTGGTTCGGCAAGAACCAACTACAACACCTCCCATCCATCAAGCTGAAGATGCGGGCAGGGCCTCTGTGACGTTCGCTGCACCCTTGTCGAGTGGGCATCCTGCACCGTCGACTGCACCTGTGATTCCTTCAACTGTCCAACTCCATGCCACGGAGCTCCCAGCCGTCGCACCTGGGTCATCTGCACACTTTTTCACCAGCTACCCCGTCCCGGACAACCAGTCGGAAGCGGCTGCGGAAGCCATCCGACATGCTGACATGATGATGGGGCGGGTGAAGACGGTGCACGAGAACAACCAGGCTGCCTACGACGCCAGTGCCGCCCTTCGGGCCAATGTCCAGGTGAGTAGACTTTCCGACTGTTTTTGTTCTCGAAAAATCTTCTTCTGCACAATCTCCTGTTGTTTGCGTCGAATTAGAGCACCCACTGGGTGTTTTGTTGTTTTTGGTAGTTTTGCTCTTCCACTCAGTCTGGGCGAGTGGGATCAGAGCCGGTGGGGGCACGCTAAGTGCACCCACTGGGTGTAGTCCCCGAGACCACGGTCAACTGTTGGCAGTCGACTGGGGTCTGAGTCCTTCTTTCTTTTCTTTCTACTCCTTACACTCGACTCTGGCGGGCCGGTCGAGTAGGATCCGAACCGGTGGGGGCACGCCAAGTGCACCCACTGGGTGTAGTCCCCGAGACCGCGGTCGACTGCTAGCAGTCGACTGGGGTCTGAACAGCTTGCTGCCCCCTTTTTTAACCTGGTCCGGGCGGACCGGACGAGTTGAGTCTTAGTCAGCGGGGGCACGCCAAGTGCACCCACTGGGTGTGGCCCCTGAGACCGCAATCGACTGTGTGCAGTCGGCTAGGGTCTAAATGGACTTCTTTAGGTTTTATTCACTCGGAAGTGAACCGCCTTTGATCCTATCGATTGATCTGTCTTTTGCCTTCTGCAGAAGTCTTGTACTCTTATTTCCAAGTTTGCTGAACTCGAGGAGAAGCAGAGGCAACTCAACTTAGAATTGGAATTGGCTCAGCAAAATCTGAAAAAAGCTCAAGACGAGGCCGCTGGTATGGAAGGTAACTGATTGTCGACTGACTTTCAATATATCTCTTTGATCTCTTCTTTGATTCGATTGCTTGTTTTGCAGAGAAAATGAAGTTGGCTCTGGAGAAGAAGGACTCGGACCTCGCCGCTGCGCAAAAAGCAGCCCAGGACAAAACCGCTCTCGCAGACAAGAAGCTTGCTTCAATCAGGACGCTGGAAGAAGAGGTGACCAAGCTGAAGTCTTGTCTTAATCAAGCTAACCGCGAAGTGACCAGTTTGAAGAAGGACAAGGTCGCCCTGAATGAAAAGCTGGAGTCTGCAATCCGCAAGAGGAATGACATGGAAGCTTATCTGAGGACTCTTGCCAAGAAGCTTTATCTCACGCTGGAAGGTATTTCTTTTAATCCGACTGTGTTGATGCTTGCGATCGAATCTTGCTTGGTCGATTGACTATTTTTTGCTGCAGAATTCTGTCAAGACTTCGACGAGGAAACTGGAAGGGTCGAGACGGGTCTGGACCCTATCACTTCTCCAGTCTGCAACGAAACTGCCATGAACGTGCTCCGACTGGAGTCCCGTATCGCCAGCGCCATAAGCTACCTCGCGCACCTGAAGGAGGTAGTCTCCCAAATCGACTCATCGCTTTGGCCGGGGGCGACACTTCGGAACGACTTGGAATCCTTGATGACTCGACTGAATGAGATCCCTGACCGAGTGCAAGAATGGAAGAAATCCTCCGCCCGGTGTGGTGCTGATGTGGCGCTGTCCTTGGTGCGAATCCATTGCAAGGAAGCTCGTGAAGACAAGCTGTCTACGATCAAAGTTGCTAACACCAAAAAGCATGACTTCCAGTCCTTCATGGAGACTTTCATTGCTGCCGCCACTCGGATCGCTGATGGGATCGACCTGGACTCATTTGTGGTGCCTGCCAGCCCTCCTCCGGCCGAGTGAACAAACTTATGAAACTTGAATCTGCTTTAAATTTGCCTCGGAATGCCGAGTGACTGTTGTAACCATTGAACTCCTTCGGGCTTGACGCCCGAGCACTTTTGATTTGTTGCTTGGAACTTTTAGGATTTATCTGAATTTGGTTTATTCTCGAATGTGCTTGTGTTTGTCCTCGAATGGACTTTGCTCACTGCTTTGAATAGTCTTTGCGCTGGAGACGCAGCTCTGAGGTGGCGGCTCCAATCGACCTGCACTTCGTCGTCCTTGCGGATAGGGATGGAGCGGGTGTTGTACTTGCGCCGTAGCTCCGAAGGAGAAGGTTGCAGTCGACCTGCACCTCGTCGTCCTTGCGGATAGGGATGGACCGGACGTTGTATTTGTGCCACAGCTCCGAAGGAGAAGGTTGCAGTCGACCTGCACCTCGTCGTCCTTGCGGATAGGGATGGACCGGACGTTGTGTTTGTGCCGCAGCTCCGAAGGAGAAGGTTGCAGTCGACCTGCACCTCGTCGTCCTAGCGGATAGGGATGGACCGGACGTTGTATTTGTGCCGCAGCTCCGAAGGAGAAGGTTGCAGTCGACCTGCACCTCGTCGTCCTTGCGGATAAGGATGGACCGGACATTGTATTTGTGCCGCAGCTCCGAAGGAGAAGGTTACAGTCGACCTGCACCTCGTCGTCCTTGCGGATAGGGATATGTTTCAAACTTAGGCGAGTACTGGGCTGCAGCTAAGCCCCCGAGTGGGAGGATTGCTCTCCACTCTGTAGGATTTTTTCGAACTTAGGCGAGTGCTAGACTGCAGCTAAGCCTCCTAGTGAGAGAACTTAGGCGAGTGCTGCACTGCAGCTAAGCCCCCGAGTGGGAGGATTGCTCTCCACTCGGTAGGATTTTTTCAAACTTAGGCGAGTGCTGGACTGCAGCTAAGCCTCCTAGTGAGAGAACTTAGGCGAGTGCTGGACTGCAACTAAGCCTCCCAGTGGGAGGATTGCTCTCTACTCGGTAGGATTTTTTCAAACTTAGGCGAGTGCTGGACTGCAGCTAAGCCTCCTAGTGAGAGAACTTAGGCGAGTGCTGGACTGCAGCTAAGCCCCCGAGTGGGAAGATTGCTCTCCACTCGGTAGGATTTTTTCAAACTTAGGCGAGTGCTGGACTGCAGCTAAGCCTCCTAGTGAGAGAACTTAGGCGAGTGCTGGACTGCAGCTAAACCCCCGAGTGGGAGGATTGCTCTCCACTGGGTAGGATTTTTTCAAACTTAGGCGAGTGCTAGACTGCAGCTAAGCCTCCTAGTGAGAGAACTTAGGCGAGTACTAGACTGCAGCTAAGCCCCAGAGTGGGAGGATTTCTCTCCACTCGGTAGGATTTTTTCAAACTTAGGCGAGTGCTGGACTGCAGCTAAGCCTCCTAGTGAGAGAACTTAGGCGAGTGCTGGACTGCAGCTAAGCCCCCGAGTGGGAGGATTGCTCTCCACTCGGTAGGATTTTTTCAAACTTAGGCGAGTGCTGGACTGCAGCTAAGCCTCCTAGTGAGAGAACTTAGGCGAGTACTGGACTGCAGCTAAGCCCTCGAGTGGGAGGATTGCTCTCCACTCGGTAGGATTTTTTCATACTTAGGCAAGTGCTAGACTGCAGCTAAGCCTCCTAGTGAGAGAACTTAGGCGAGTGCTGGACTGCAGCTAAGCCCCTGAGTGGGAGGATTGTTCTCCACTCGGTAGGATTTTTTCAAACTTAGGCGAGTGTTGGACTGCAGCTAAGCCTCCTAGTGAGAGAACTTAGGCGAGTACTGGACTGCAGCTAAGCCCCCGAGTGGGAGGATTGCTCTTCACTTGGTAGGATTTTTTCAAACTTAGGCGAGTACCGGACTGCAGCTAAGCCTCCTAGTGAGAGAACTTAGGCGAGTACTATACTGCAGCTAAGCCCCCGAGTGGGAGGGTTGCTCTCCACTCGGTAGGATTTTCTTTCGAACTTAGGCGAAACGGATTCGCGACTAAGCCACCCACTGGGGGATTTCAGAAGTAAATAAGAACACAACAATCGAATAATAGGACCATAAGCTCTTGTCTTTGATAAACAAGTTACAAAGGTGTTTCTTATTACATTTTATTCGAACGAGTGCTTAAGTATAAAAGGGGTGGAGCAGCTACGCATTCCAAGCCCGTGGCTCGTCTTTCTGATACTCAATACTGTAAAGATGGTATGCTCCATTGTGGAGAACTTTGGTGATGATGAAGGGGCCCTCCCAAGTCGGGGCAAGCTTGTGTGGTTTCTGTTGATCCACTCGAAGAACTAGGTCTCCTTCTTGAAAGGCTCGACCCCTCACATTTCTGGCGTGGAATCGACGCAAGTCTTGCTGATAGATGGTCGACCGGATCAAGGCCATCTCTCTTTCGCCTCCAAGAGATCGACTGAATCTTGCCGGGCCTGTTCTGCTTCCTCTTCGGAGAAGAGCTCGACTCGGGGTGCGTTGTGGAGCAGGTCACTTGGCAGAACAACTTTGGCTCTGTAAACCAAGAAGAAAGGGGTTCGTCCGGTCGACCGATTAGGGGTTGTCCTCAAGCCCCACAGAACCGACGGAAGTTCATCAACCCAAGCGCCTGTTGCGTGTTTGAGATCACGCATCAGTCGGGGTTTCAGTTCTTTGAGAATTAGGCCATTGGCTCTTTCTGCTTGTCCATTCGACTGCGGGTGAGCGACTAAAGCATAGTCGACTCGAGTGCCCTGAGAGGCGCAGAAAGCTCTGAACTCATCAGAATCGAAGTTCGACCCGTTGTCCGTGATGATGCTGTGTGGAACTCCATATCTGAATGTCAATTCTTTGATAAAACTGACAGCGGTGCTTGCATCAAGGTTCTTGATAGGTTTAGCTTCGATCCATTTGGTAAACTTGTCGACTGCAACGAGCACATGAGTGAAGCCGCTCCTGCCAGTTCTCAGTTGTCCAACCATATCCAGACCCCAAACAACAAAGGGCCAGATGAGGGGGGTGGTCTTCAGGGCTGGCGCCGACTTGTGAGACATGTTGGAGTAAAACTGGCAGCCTTCACATCTGTCGACTATATCTTTCGCCATTTCATTTGCTCGTGGCCAATAGAATCCAGCACGGTATGCTTTAGCCATGATGGCCCGAGAGGACGCATGATGACCACAGGTCCCCGAGTGGATGTCATTGAGGATCATTCGACCTTCTTCTGGTGTTATTCATTTCTGACCGACTCCAATCACACTTTCCTTGAACAGCTGCCCTCTTATCACAGTAAAGGCCTTGGATCGACAGACGATCTGTTGAGCCTCTTCTTCATCCTCCGGGAGTTCTTTCCTGAGGATGTACGCAATGTAGGGCACCGTCCAGTCGGGAGTAATGGCCAGAACCTCCATGATCAGGTTGACCACGGCTGGAACCTCGACTTCAGTCGGATCTGTGGCGCTCTTAGGTTGCGGGGGCTCTTCAGTAAAAGGATCTTCCTGAACTGTCGGCGAGTGGATATGCTCCAAAAATACATTGCTGGGAATGGCTTCTCTCTTAGAACCTATCTTTGCCAAATCGTCGGCTGCTTGATTTTTCAGTCGGGGTATGTGGTGGAGTTCTAACCCCTCAAACTTCTTCTCAAGCTTTCTTACCGCGTTGCAGTACCCAGTCATGGCTGGCCTTCTGACGTCCCACTCCTTCATCACTTGATTAACTACCAAATCTGAGTCGCCATAGACTATGAGGCGCCGGATGCCGAGTGAGATGGCCATGCGCAACCCATACATGAGTGCTTCATATTCTGCTTCATTGTTGGAGGAATCAAAGTGAATCTGGAGGACATATCTGAGCTTGTCTTCTCGGGGGGATACCAGAACTACTCCAGCACTAGAATCGTTCAGCATCTTGGATCCGTCAAACAACATGGTCCAGTACTCAGAGTGAACTTGAGTCGGCAGTTGCTGTTCGATCCAGTCGGCGAGGAAATCTGCTATTGCTTGGGACTTGATAGCTTTCTTTGCCTCAAACTTGATATCCAAGGGAAGGAGTTCAATCGCCCATTTGGCCACTCGACCAGTTGCATCTCTGTTGTGCAGAATCTCTGACAATGGAGCGTCGCTGACGACTGTAACAGAGTGATCCGAGAAATAGTGTGCAACCTTCTTCGTGCTCATGTAAATCCCATAGACAAGCTTCTGATAATGAGGATATCTGTGCTTTGACGGGGTCAGGACTTCAGAAATATAATAAACTGGGCGTTGATCCTTATAAGCTTTTCCTTCTTCTTCCCGCTCGACCGTAAGTACTGTACTGACGACTTGTCTAGTGGCTGCTATATAAAGCTATAGAGGCTCTTTGCTGATTGGAGCAGCAAGCACCGGCTGGGTGGAAAGCAGGGATTTTAGCTCTGCAAACGCTGCATCAGCTTCTGGGGTCCACTCGAACTTGTCTGATTTCTTCATCAGTTGGTAAAGAGGCAGCGCCTTTTCACCGAGGAGAGAAATGAATCGACTTAGGGCGGCCAAGCAACCAGTAAGCTTCTGGACATCATGCACACGCACAGGGCGCTTCATTCGGAGTATAGCGCCTACTTTCTCTGGGTTAGCATCGATTCCTCGTTCGGAAACAAGAAAACCGAGTAACTTTCCGCCTGGAACTCCAAACGTGCACTTTGATGGATTGATCTTGATATCATACCTTCTGAGGTTGGCAAAGGTTTCAGCAAGGTCAGTCAGTAGGTCGGAACCTTTACGTGACTTGACCACAATGTCATCCATGTATGCTTCCACATTCCGACTGATCTGAGTGAGCAGGCACTTCTGAATCATCCTCATGAATGTGGCTCTGGCATTCTTCAAATCGAATGGCATTGTGACATAACAGAAGCACCCAAACGGGGTGATAAAAGTTGTCTTTATTTCGTCAGGCCCGTACAGACGGATCTGGTGGTACTCGGAATATGCGTCTAAAAAGGACAAACGCTCGCACCCTGCAGTCGAGTCGACTATCTGATCGATGCGAGGGAGAGGGAAGTGATCTTTCGGGCAGGCCCGATTGATATGCTTGAAATCAATACACATATGAAGTGAGTCGTCTTTCTTTGGGACCATGACAACATTGGCTAACCACTCGGAGTGATAAATCTCTCGGATAAACTCAGCTGCCAAAAGCCAAGCCACCTCTTCACCGATTGCCTTTCTTTTCTGGATGGCGGACCGTCGAAGATGCTCTTTAAAACGATGCTCAGCCAGTCCCCTGGGAACACCTGGCATGTCAGAAGGCTTCCATGCAAAGATGTCCCAGTTCTCACGGAGGAACTGGATGAGGGCTTCTTCCTATTTGGAGTCGAGTGAGGTTGAAATGTGAGTCGGAGCAGCATTGGGATCTGTCGGGTGAATGTGAATCGACTTCGTTTCACTAGACAACTAGAATGCTGAATCTGTGGCTCACTTCTTGGCTCACAGCAAGTCACTCGGATCTGCATTTTTCTGGTATTCTTGCAATTCTACCACGGCCATCTGGGCATCGGCGATCTTTGAGCCCTTCTGGAAGCACTCTTCTGCCTTCTTCCGATTACCAGAGATAGTGATCACTCCTCTGGGACCAGGCATCTTCAGTTTGAGGTACACGTAACATGGTCGAGCCATAAATCGTGCATAAGCTGGCCTGCCCAGAATTGCATGATAAGCACTCTGGAAATCCACAACTTCAAATGTCAACTTTTCTTTGCGGTAATTTTTGGAATCACCGAAAACCACGTCGAGTGCAATCTGACCGAGGGATGCAACCTTCTTGCCTGGAATGACACTATGGAAACTCATATGGCTTTCGCTGAGTCTGGACATCGGAATGCCCATTCCTTTCAATGTTTCTGCATACAGTATGTTCAGGCCACTGCCACCGTCCATCAAGACCTTTGTCAGTCAAGCGCCTTCGACCACCGGGTCGACCACCAGTGCTTGCCTCCCAGGGTTGGCGATGTGCGCTGGATGATCAGACTGGTCGAACGTAATGGCAGTCTGCGACCACTTGAAGTAACTGGGTGTCACCGGAGCGACCATGTTCACTTCCCTGTTGATGACTCTCAATCGACTTTTGCTCTCAACGTCAGCAAAAATCATCAGAGTGGAATTCACGTGGGGATAACCATCGTCATCCTCTTCCTCATCATCAGCCTTGTCTGCCTCCTTCTCTTTTTCCTTGGGCTGTTTCTCTCAGAACTGCTGGATTAGGAGCCGACACTGCCGAGTGGTGTGCTTCGGGTAAATGAAATTACCTTCTTCATCTTTTTTGGTGTGGATATGGCACGGCAGATCCAACATGTCATTTCCATCTTGATCTTTTACTTTCTTGGGGTTCCACGGCCCTTTGGGCTTCCCATTGAACTTTCCTTGAACCACAGCCAAGGCTTCGCCCGGAGCAGCTGGCTTGGCCTTGCGCTTCTGTTTCCGACCGGAGTTCCCTCCTCCAGCTTCGTGGGCGACTGCTTTGTGCTTGCCACTCGGGAGCCGCTCTTCTTCTTCACCATTGGCATATTTGGTGGCAATTTCCATCATCCGAGCCAGGGTCATATTCCCTGTCCGGCCAAATTTCATATTCAACTCTCGATACCTGATGCCTTCCTGAAAGGCACAAATTGCCTGATGATCTGATACATCTTCTACTATGTGGTGCAGGGTGATCCATCTCTGGATATAATCCCTCAAAGTTTCATTTGGTTTCTGAACACAACACTGCAACTCTGTCAAACCTGCTGGCTATTTGCACGTGCCCTCGAATGTTCTGACAAACACTCAGGCGAGATCTTCCCAAGTATAGATGCTGCCAGGTGCTAACTGATTCAGCCACGCTCTAGCCGAGCCCTCTAACATCAGAGGAAGGTGTTTCATGGCCACTTCATCATTGCCGCCACCAATCTGGACAGCCACTCGGTAGTCTTCAAGCCAAGTGTCAGGCTTGGACTCCCCGGTGAACTTACTAACTCCAGACGCCAACCTGAAGTTGGGGGGAATCACCGCAGCTCTGATAGCTCTGCTGAAGCACTCTGGACTAGAGACATGCACCCTGTTGCTGGTTTGTGGACCTCCATCATGGCCCTCCCGGTGAGCTCTGTTTCTATCGACCAAGCCCTGCACGAGAATAGATCTCGCATCAAAGCCTGGCTCCCTGGGGTCGATTGGAATACCTCACCCAACATTGTGAGGGCGTCTGTCTTCATGCTGCCGAGGCACGTACGACCCGCTCCTCGGGGGAGGCGTGGGCACTCGACGATGATCATCACGATCGACTCGGCGATCATACCGCTCTCGGTTTCTTCACTGATCTCGTCGATCCGCACGTCCCTCACGCCTCGGAGGCGATCTTGGGCTATGAGCCGACTGAACTGTGTCTACCATCACAGATCTGCTGTGGATCCTATACCGCGACTGAGATACAACTGTATTCTGCTCTCCCTCCGCCCGGAGCAAGGCTCGGATCTGCACCAGACCTCGACCAGCTTCTAACTGGGAGGGTTGGATCGACTTCGCTATCTCGGCAGCAGCAGCTAGATTCTGGATCGGGGTTCGGTATACCTGAGTTGGAGGTGGAAAAAGCTGGCATCGACTAGACTCAGGAGCACGTTGTCGAGCGCGATCGTCGAGTGCGCGCTGGAGGTTCTCCAGTCGACTGCGCTCAGCCAAATTGGCCAAGTGCGCCTGCTCCAAGGCCTGGGCCTCGGGGGTCTCTCCAACTATAGGAGTGTGCAGAGCATCCATGTTCCAGCGACGAAGTTCTTCCCTCTGCTGCGAGGAGAGAGGTTCGGGGCGGTACTCCTCGTGAACGTGCGACGGATCGCCGTTCCCGTCACCTCCGTCTTCGCGATTGAAGCCAGGAGGACTGCATGGTCCATTGACCATCAGGACTTCCGCCGCCGAGTCATTGCTGCCGCACTCGGATGCGGTCTCTACGGAGCCAGTCGACAGATCGAACAGGCCGTAGAGAGATTCGTCGGGCTCGATCACCGCGACTTGAGGGGTGGCCCATTGACGGGCCACCGCATGCTTCACCCACCGCTGAAGCCTCAACCGACTGGTGCGCTTGCTCCGGCGGGTCGCAGGGAGGGGGAAAGCTGCTAGAGTCGACTAGTACTGGGTCGACGGTTGCCGCAGGAAGACGCCGCGGACGCACGCGCGAAAGTGCACCGCCCTGCGGGCGGAGAGCGCGTCGGCGTCGAGTGGTGCCTCCTGGAGCCAAGCGGAGTCGTCGGCGACAAACACGAGCGCGCCGAGACGGATCTCGCGGCCCTCAGCCAAACCTCCGCCTGGAACCATGATGAAGGGGATCGGAAAAATTGCAACTTCTCCAATAAGTCGCTAAGACACCTGCCCCACAGTGGGCGCCAACTGTAGTGGATCTAAGACTGACAGTAGAATGGGGGGTAAGTATGAGGAGGCAAGATCCTAGCTATGGAGTAGTTGTACACACGAGTTTTACGAGTTCAGGCCCTTCTCGGAGGAAGTAACAACCCTACGTCTCAGTGCCCTGAGGCGGTCGACTGGATTATATATGTGTGTGTGTGAGTTTACAAAAGTGCGAACCCTTGTCCCAGAAGAGGGGGTGGCTTATATAGAGTGCGCCAGGACCCCAGATCCCCTCCGTTACACAGGGTCCAATGTTCATAAAGGTGGGGCTTTACTGGTAACGTCTACAATAAAGTGTTATAAATTCCCATAAAGCTATGGTTTAAGTCACAACCGTTGCAGAGTGGAGGGCTTCTCATCTTCTGGTGGTCGAGTGTCTTCAAGGAAGTCGAGTGAGCACATCCTCATGGTCGAGTGGATGATGTTTTCTCTTTGACTGCTTCTGATTCTTTGTAGAGATGTCCTTGGGGAGGGTATGTTGGACAGATCCATGACCCTACCCTAGGTACATAGCTTCATCACTGGGAACAGGAGCGCCGGTTCAACCGCGCACGATGGACCCGCCTCGCCAGAACAACGTTGTGCCACAGTATGTACCAACACCTCCCGGGCATTATTCCAACCTGTTGGACAATATTGTGGCCGCTGCTTCATGCCTGGCAGCCCTCCCAACCAATGGCGAGTCACCAGTTGCGGTGGAAGCACGTCGAGCCAGGGATCTCCTTCAAACATCGCTTAATCAACAGCAGGCATATTCACACAGTCGTGAGAGGATTCATTCCACTCCCCGTCCAAGCCGGAGCTATAGCAGACACATGGAGGATGAACCGGCTGTGTCCAGCAGTGCATGTCGCCGAAATTGACTGTGAGGAAACAACCCGGCAGGGGGAGGCGCTAATGTGCAGGATGTTGTGGACCATGGCCGCACACGTCGAGAGGCCGAGTTGGCAGCTCGACACGGAGCACGACAACATACTCCGATTCACCCTACGGCTTCAGTAGAGCCGGGTGTGGTGTTCAGTTCCTTAGAGGTGCCGTGTCTCACCCCCGCTTTGCGTAATGTGAGACTGCCCAAGGACTTCAAGGGACCTCATAAGGTACCAAATTACACCGCCGATTTGCAACCAGAGGCGTGGGTGGAGAGCTATGAGATGGCAATGGAGATGTTAGATGTGGATGAGGCAGTGTGTGCTATATATTTCACCATGAAGTTCGAAGGAACAACTCGTACTTGGTTGAAGAGCTTGCCAACTAACTCTGTCGGATCATGGGCTGAATTGAAGCACCGGTTTATCCAGAATTTCAAAGATACTTGTAAGCAGTCAATGTCAATCGTGGATCTGGCCGCTTGTGTCCAAAAGGAAGGGGAGTCCACGACCCATTGGGTTAAATGGGTCTCAGAGATTTTGCACTCATCAGATCGTATCAATGCAGACACTGCTGTGTTAACATTAGAGGGCAATTGCCGTTTCAAGCCGCTCAAACATAAATTAGGAAGGCTCAAACGTCACTGCAACGATATGTCAACGCTCATGGCCGCTTTGGTTAAATACGCCGATTCAGATAATACCAAGGACCCAGATTCAGAGGAGGAAAAACCGGAGAAAGGGAAAAGAACGGTAATGCCAAGGGTCAGCAGCCTAATCCGGCAGGTCATGGGAACAATGGTAAGCGCAAGGCCGACAGCAGCTTGGACTTTGTTGCTAACACCAATGCTCAGGAGAATGGCCAGTGCCGTAAGGGCAAGCAGCCCTAGAGGGGAGGAGGTTCAGGCCCCAATTTGGAGCGCCTGTTAAATCAGCCCTGTCCAAAGCATGGATCAAAGGAGAAGCCAACATCGCATCTTTGGAAGGACTGTTATATCATGCGGGATTTCAAGAATTCCAATATGTTCCAGTATGACAATGGCCCGCCCGGCGGTTCAGGAAGTGGTTTCCACGGGCCGGGTTATGAAGGTGGTCGTTTCGGTTCAGGGTTCCAAGGCAACCAAACCGGACACATCAATCAAGGGCACCAAAGCAACCAGGGATGCTACAACCATCAGGGGAATCAGCAGCAACAGCAGCAGTCGGGTTACCAGAGCAATCCCAAGCAGCTAAATAACGGGCAATATCATGTTTTCACACTAGTAGAAAAGGGGGCAACGGTCCAGGCCGGGTCAGCCCATTAGTCCCGGTTCAGTCCAGAACCGGGAACAATGGGGGCATTGGACCCGGTTCATGAGCCCAGGGGGCCGGCCGGGCCACGTTGGCCATTGGTCCCGGTTCATCTGGACCTTTTGGTCCCGGTTGGTGGGACGAACCGGGATCAGTGGGCTCGCGCCTGGCCCACCACCATTGGCCCCGGTTGGTGGCTTGAACCGGGACCGAAGGCTCCCCTTTAGTCCCGGTTCATGCCACCAACCGGGACCAATGAGGTGCATATATATACCCCCTCGCGTAAGAGCAGAGCACACTGCTCTGTTTTTTTCTGGCCGAGGGGGAGAGGGCTTGGTGGTGCTCTAGCTCACCTCCTATGCACACAAGGTGTTCGATGGAATGCCCGAGGCACACTACTTAAGCTTTCTCCTCTCCAAGCTCGACCTCCAAGCTCCATTTTCCTCATTATTTGTCTAGGTTTAGCGGCCGGTCACGCCCCGTCCCCGTCTTCACCGCCGTCGATCACCCGTGCCGAGCTCATCGCTGGCACCACCGTGGTGAGCCTCTTGTTCTTATCTTCTTTCTGAAAGGAAAAATATTCTTACTTGTATGTTTACATAGATACTTGTATTATTTTCTTACTTTTATTATTGCATCTTATATAGTGCGATGGTTTTGGTATCCGCCCCCGTCGGCCCTCGTCTTGTCTATGATTCGGATGTGGTATATGTATTATCTTTATAAGTATTGGTTCATTTATTGTTTATGAAAATTATGCCGACCAACGTGACATAGATTTTATTTATGTAGGATGTATGTGAATCGGAAATTCCAACCGACCGTATTGTCGAGAGGTTAAATTTAGTTGAAGAAGAAAACAATTTGTTGAAGGAAAAAATAAAAAAAAGTTGAGGAGGAGAAGATAATATTGGAGTTGCATGTTGCGGATGTCGTCGATGATCACAAGATCAAGATGGATGCAATGCGCTTGAAGATTAGAAAGATTAGAAAATATGCCATTCATACTGAGGCTTGGTATCATTATGCCGTTGGATCAATTGTTACCTTGGTTGCGATTATGATCGCATTTGTTTTCGCATTGAAATGTTTTACATAGTTTCAATGTATGGTTTAATTAATTAGATGCTCTGGAGAGCTATATGTTGTTAGATGAGAACTATGTATGTACTTTGGTTTTAATGTGATGATGAACTTCTATTAATTTGGACACTTAATTATATATAATGCACGCAGATGAACCGGCAATGGATGTACGGTGACAGACACACCTCCGAGTACATTAAGGGCGTGCATGAGTTTCTCGATGCGGCTGAGGCAAACAAGTAGAATGGTTTTATGTGTTGTCCATGCACTGAATGTGGGAATACGAGGTCTTACTCTAACCGGAAAATCCTTCACTCCCACCTGCTTTACAAGGGTTTCATGCCACACTATAATGTTTGGACGAGGCACGGAGAAATAGGGGTTATGATGTAAGACGGCGAAGAAGAAGAGTACGATGACAACTATGTGCCCCCTGAATACGGTGATGCTGCAACAGGGGGAGCTGGTGAAGATCAAGAGGAACCAGACGATGTGCCCAATGATGCTGCAACGGGTGAAGCTGCTGAAGATCAAGAGGAATCAGACGATGTGCCCGATGATGATGATGATCTCCGCCGGGTCATTGTCGATGCAAGGACGCAATGCGAAAGTCAAAAGGGGAAGCTGAAGTTCGATCGCATGTTAGAGGATCACAAAAAAGGGTTGTACCCCAATTGCGAAGATGGCAACACAAAGCTCGGTACCGTACTGGAATTGCTGCAGTGAAAGGCTGAGAATGCTGTGGCTGACAAAGGATTTGAGAAGCTACTGAAAATATTGAAGAAGAAGCTTCCAAAGGATAACGAATTGCCCGATAGTACATACACAGCAAAGAAGGTCGTATGCCCTCTAGGATTGGAGGTGGAGAAGATACATGCATGCCCTAATGACTGCATCCTCTACCGCGGTGCATACAAGGATCTGAACGCATGCCCGGTATGTGGTGCATTGCGGTATAAGATCAGATGAGATGACCCTGGTGATGTTGACGGCGAGCCCCCCAGGAAGAGGGTTCCTGCAAAGGTGATGTGGTATGCTCCTATAATACCACGGTTGAAACGTCTGTTCAGAAACGAAGAGCATGCCAAGTTGATGCGAAGGCACAGTGAGGACCGGAAGAAGGACGGGAAATTGAGAGCACCCGCTAACGGGTCGCAGTGGAGAAAAATCGAGAGAAAGTACTGGGATGAGTTTGCAAAGGACCCAAGGAATGTATGGTTTGCTTTAAGCGCGGATGGCATTAATCCTTTGGGGAGCAGAGCAGCAATCACATCACCTGGCCTGTGACTCTATGTATGTATAACCTTCCTCCTTGGATGTGCATGAAGCGGAAGTTCATTATGATGCCAGTTCTCATCCAAGGCCCTAAGCAACCCGGCAACGACATTGATGTGTACCTAAGGCCATTAGTTGAAGAACTTTTACAGCTGTGGAATGGAAACGGTGTACGTACGTGGGATGAGCACAGGCAGCAGGAATTTAACCTAAAGGCGTTGCTTTTTGTGACCATCAACGATTGGCCCGCTCTCAGTAACCTTTCAGGAGAGACAAACAAAGGATACCACGCTTGCATGCACTATCTAGATGACACTGAAAGTATATACCTGGACAAATGCAGGAAGAATGTGTACCTGGGCCATCGTCGATTTCTTCCGACCAACCATCAATGTCGAAAGAAAGGCAAGCATTTCAAAGGCGAGGCAGATCACTGGAAGAAGCCCGCCATGCGTACCGGTGATCACGTACTTGCTATGGTCAATGATTTACACGTAATCTTTGGAAAGGGTCCCGGCGGACTAGCTGTTCTGAATGACGCTGAGGGAGACACACCCATGTGGAAGAAGAAATCTATATTTTGGGACCTACCCTACTGGAAAGACCTAGAGGTCCGCTCTTCAATCGATGTGATGCACGTGATGAAGAACCTTTGCGTGAACCTGCTAGGCTTCTTGGGCGTGTATGGGAAGACAAAAGATACACCTGAGGCACGGGAGGACCTGCAACGTTTGCACGAAAAAGACGACATGCCTCCGAAGCAGTATAAAGGTCCTGCCAGCTACGCTCTTACGAAAGAAGAGAAAGAAATCTTCTTTGAATGCCTGCTCAGTATGAAGGTCACGACTGGCTTCTCGTCGAATATAAAGGGAATAATAAATATGCCAGAGAAAAAGTTTTAGAACCTAAAGTCTCATGACTACCACATGATTATGACGCAACTGCTTCTGGTTGCATTGAGGGGGCTTCTACCGGAAAACGTCCGATTAGCCATTGTCAAGCTATGTGCATTCCTCAATGCAATCTCTCAGAAGGTGATCGATCCAGAAATCATACCAAGGCTAAGGAGTGATGTGGCGTAATGTCTTGTCAGTTTCGAGCTGGTGTTCCCACCATCCTTCTTCAATATCATGACGCACGTCCTAGTTCATCTAGTCGACAAGATTGTCATCCCGGGGCCCGTATTTCTACACAATATGTTCCCCTTTGAGAGGTTCATGGGAGTCCTAAAGAAATATGTCCGTAACCGCGCTAGGCCAGAAGGAAGCATCTCCATGGGCCATCAAACAGGGGATGTTATCAGGTTTTGTGTTGACTTCATTCCTCGCCTTAAGAAGATAGGTCTCCCTAAATCGCGGTATGAGGGGAGACTGACTGGAAAAGGCACTCTTGGAAGTGACTCAATAATATGTAGGGACGGATATTCTTGGTCTCAAGCACACTACACAGTTCTACAGAACTCTACCTTGGTGACCCCGTATGTCGATGAACACAAGAACAGTCTGCGCTCCAAACACCCGGAGTAGTGCGACGACTGGATTACATGTGAACACATCAGGACTTTCAGTAGTTGGTCGAAAACACGTCTCAGAGGTGACAACACTGTTTGTGATGAGCTGTACTTGTTGTCCAGGGGACCATCTTTGAAAGTATTGACTTACAAAGGATACGAGATAAATGGTAATACATTTTACACGATCGCCGAAGATCAAAAGAGCACCAACCAAAACAGCGGTGTCTATTTTGATGCAGCAACCGAGAGCGGAAAGGACACATATTATGGTTACATAGTGGACATATGGGAACTTGACTACGGACATGATTTTAAGGCCCCTTTGTTTAAGTGCAAATGGGTCAATCTGTCAGGCGGCAGGGTACAGGTAAACCCACAGTACGGAATGACAACAGTGGATCTGAAAAATCTTGGGTACACTGACAAACCGTTCGTCCTAGCCAATGATGTGGCACAGGTTATCTATGTGAATGACATGTCTACCAAACCGAGAAAAAGAAAAGATAAGGAAGCGAATACATCATACGATGAGCCAAAGCACCACATAGTTCTTTCAGGAAAAAGGGATATCCTGGGAGTGGAGGGCAAGAGAGACATGTCTGAAGATTATGAAAAGTTTCATGAAATTCCTCCCTTCAATGTCATGGCTGACCCAAGCATCCTGATAAACGATGAAGATTATCCATGGTTACGGTGCAATAAGCAAATGACACAAGCGAAGAAAAAGTGAAGACTTTCTCCCGCAACTACTATGATGATACCATGCCAACTTTGTAACACACGAGTATGCTATGCCAACTTTTTCAGAGTTCATTTGAAAACTATGAATTTAGGTCGAATTTTCTCTATAGGTGCATATATGTTCATTTTTTTAGTAAATTTAATCACAAACTTGTGATCCACACAAATTTCAGAGAATTCAAATTTGAAAACTAATGGCACTAACAGAAAGTTTATAATTTTTCTAAAACTAATGGCACTAACAGAAAGTTTATAATTTTGCTGACCTAAAAGCAAAAAGAATTAAAAAATAAAGCAAAAACAAAAGGAAATAAATAATACAAAAACAAAACAAAAAAAACTAAAAAAATAAAAATAGCAACAATAAGTATTTTGTTGTAAGTAGAAACAAAATAAAATAAATAAAGCAACAAAGAAAACAAAAAAACTAAAAAGGTGTTTTCAAATTTGAAAACTAATGACACTAGCAGAAAGTTTATAATTTTTCTAAAACTAAAAGCAAAAAGAATTAAAAAATCAAGCAAAAAACAAAAGAAAATAAATAATGCAGAAAGTTTATAATTTTTGTGACCTAAAAGAAAAAAGAAATCACTAAAAAACTATAAGTATTTTGTTCTAAGTAGAAATGAAAAAATAAATAGCAAAAAAGAAAAAAATGCCTATAATATTTGTTATGACTAACTAAAATTACCAAATTGAGTATAATGATAAAACACAGTAATATTAAATAGAAGGAAAAAGAATGACTCAAAAATTAGTTTTTATAGTAAAGTTATTCATAAACTAGTGATTCACACAAATTTTAAAAAAATCAAATTTAAACTATTCAAATTTTAAAACTAATGGCACTAACAGAAAGTTTATAATTTTTATGACTTAAAAGAAAAAAATTACTAAAAAAATATAAGTATTTAGTTCTAAGTAGAAATGAAAAAACAAATAGTAAAAAAATGCCACCTACTGGGCCACCACGGCCTGAATACGACTAGAAGCCCATCCCTGGGCCAGGATTCAGGCCCGCAGAAGGCCCAGCAGGCCCACAGGCATAGCGGTGTGAGATTAGGCCCAAAGGCTTGCAGTTCTGAGGAGTTCGACGGAGATGGCGGGGCAACGCTTATAAACAGGTGCGGCCGCTCCTCAGCTAGCGAGGTGGGACTAAACATCCCACCGCACCGCGGCTTTGGCAGGCGCAGGCCTTTGGTCCCGGTTGATGTCACCAACCGGGACTAAAGGGGGCATTGGTCATGGTTTGTGGCACAAACCGTGACCAATGCCCCCCTTTAGTCCCGGTTGGTGCCACCAACCGGGACCAAAGGCCGCCGCTTCCCACCCTTTGGGCTGCTGAAAAGAGGCCTTTGGTCTCGGTTGGTGGCACCAACCGGGACTAAAGGTGGCATTGGTCCCGGTTGGTGCCACGAACCGGGACCAATGCTTCGTCTATATAACTAGCACTTGTGAAAATTTCCATTCAGTTCGTCTTCCCTGCCCGACGCCGCCAGGCTGCCCCTCTGCGCCTCGCCGTCGCCGTCGTCGCCCCTGTCTCCGACGCCGTCCCGCGCCGCCCAGACGCAGTCGCCACCCCGCGCCGCCCCGACTCCATTGCCGCGCGCCACCCCGTGCCGTCGCGGTCACCTCCCCGCGCCGCCCCGACGCCCTCGTCGCCCCGCGTCGTGCCCCTACGCCGTCGCCGTCGCCGCCCCGTGTCGCCACCCTGACGCCGTCGCCGCCCCGCCTCTGCCTCGCCGTCACCTCTCGCTTTGGTCAGGGCCGGCACCGCCCCCCTCTTCCCCCCTGTTTTTTTGCAAATTCATATATGTTTTTTCCTGATTATATGTATATGTATAGTATATGTATGTGTGTATATGTATGCAAAAGATAGATTAACAGAAAAAAATAGTATTTTTTCTGTTCATAGATTTTTTTGGTGATATTGATTATTGTAAATATGCAAATGTTTGCATATTCATATGAACAATGAATTAGGCAAAACCTTTACTTTTTTTTCTAAAATTTCTATTTGAACATTATTTTAAAAAAAACAAGCAATACTACTTCATGTATTTTTAAGAAGGAAGAAGAAGAAAAAGAATGAGAGGAAAAAGGAAATAAGAAGAGGAAGAAAGGAGAAGAAGAGGGGAGAGGAAGACGAGGAGAAATAAGTAAGAAGAAGAAAAAAGAAGAAAAAGAAGAGGAGAAGAAGAAAGGAATAGAGGAGAAGAAAAGAAAAATAGAATATATATATATATATATTCTATTTTCTCTTTTCTCCTCTATTTATTTCTTCTTCTCCTCTTTTTCTTCTTCTTTTTTTTCTTCGACACGTGGGGGGGGGGGGTCGATATACCCCCTCCCGATAACTTCAACACGAGGGGGGGTCGATATACCCCCTCCCTGATAATATTATTTTCCCATGTACGTATGTCATGTCGATATAAACTCCCGATAACTTCAACACGAGGGGGGGTCGATATATATATACCCCCTCCCCGATAATATTATTTTCCCGCATGTACGTATGTCGTGTCGATATAAACTCCTGATAACTTCAACACGTGGGGTGGGGTCGATATACCCCCTCCCGATAACTTCAGCACGTGGGGGGTCGATATACCTTCTTCTATTTTTTTTCTTCTTCTTCCTCTTTTTTTTATCGGGAACGAGGGTCGTCGAGGGTCAGGGTCGCCGAGCGGTAGAGGAAACCCTAAATAGCAAGTATCGTCGATGTGAGATACATGTGGCCGTCGGTGTCGGACACTACATCCACGTCCCACAAGTGACGCGGGCTTCGACGCCCACGTCACTTGTGGGACGTGGATGTGGTGTCCGACACCGACGACCACATGTATCTCACACCCACGATACTTGCTATTTGGGGTTTCCTCTACCGCTCGGTGACCCTTGATGACCCTCGTTCTCGATAAAAAAAGAAGAGGAAGAAGAAAAAAAGAGGAGAAGAAAGAATAGAGGAGTCCTCTATTCTTTCTTCTCCTCTTTTTTTCTTCTTCCTCTTCTTTTTTTATCCTTGAAGCGTTGTCGAGGCCACCCCAAACCCTAGAGAAACAGCGTCGAGGCCACCCCAAACCCTAGAGAAGCAGCATCGAGGCCACTAATTAATATTAGTTCTACGTTTGCCACTAATATATCCATCTATCATGTTTGAATAATAATTGCCATGTTGTAAACATTTGAAGAAACTATGGACACCGCCCGAGACGAAGTACAAGAAGAGTTGTTGGGGGACATAATCGCACGAGGAAGTGATGCCTTCTGCTCGTTGTTTCTCAACGACACCGATGGTCTGGAAGCAGCTGGCTATGATTATGATGGCTCCGGTGACCTAATGCCGGTGCAAGAAGGAGACCGTGAGGACGGCTCCGGTGACACAATGCCAGTGCAAGAAGGAGACCGTGATGACGTCTCCGGTGACCGAACCGAGTCCGGCCAGGTATATATATTAGTTAAGCTTCTGCTGACTAGCTAATTGAAGCATTCATTGTTTTGGTATGTACACATATTAATTAAGTCTTTATTCTTTTTTCTAGCCCTCCGGATCGAGCACAACTTCGGTAAAGAGACGAGGCCCGAAGAGAAAGTTGAACTCGGATGAAAAGTTTGAGATCATAGCAATCGTGCCTGACGGCCAACCGATTGAACCCCTCTGGACAAACAGCGCATTTGTTGCTCAGTGCAGGGTTTTGGTTAGGGACAAGATCCCGATCAGCATCCAGCATTGGTTAAAGCCGGCTATAGAAGACCCTGAGGTGTCTTATGTCAATGATATGCAGAAAAATGATCTTTGGACTGAGCTGAAGTCAAATTTCACCCTACTGCCAGAGGATGATCTAGAGAAGCCAGTTAAAGAGCAATTAATCAAGTCTTTTGCTCTTAAGAGGATGGCAGAACTATTTAGGAGGTGGAAGAAAGAGCTGAATAAGTTTGTCGAAAATAAAGAGACACCAGAATTCAAGGGCAGATATGAGAAGATCAGAGATCACTGGCCCGCATTTTTGGCCCACAAGACATCGGAAAAGAGTAAGAAGATGTTGGCGATAAACAAGCAAAATGCTATGAAGAAGAAGCATCACCATCGCACGGGGTCAGGTGGCTACCTCGCAGCCCTGCCTAAGTGGGCCAAGATTGTGAATGATCTGGTTGATAAAGGGATCGAACCAGAGACAATTAACTGGCCAAACCGTTGCCGGAGTTGGTTCTTCGGGGCTGGCGGAACCTTGGACCCTGTATCAGGGAAGTGCATTTGGACGGACGAGCAAATGGAAATACCAGTCAAGAGGCTTAAGCACTATATCGAAGCAGCGCAGCAAGGGACGTTCGTTCCAGACAGAGAGAACGACGAGCTCACAATGGCCCTCGGGAATCATGAGCACCCTGGACGGACACGAGGCACGCCAGGCTCCATTCCGTGGAAGGCTGGGTTTCCGGACGTAGGCGGTTACAAATGCCACGAGAGGAGGAAGAAAGTGGAGCAGACCCAACTGCAGGCATTGCACGCTAGGGTACAAGCGATAGAGGAACGAAAAGCAAATCGCAGGAAACGAACTGCTGAAGCTTCCCCCGAAGCTACCCCACCATCTCAGCGGAGAAGCAGCGTGGCTTCCACCGAGCTGCTTCAGCCGGAGCATGTCTTGACGGCTCCTGCCAGCTATCCCGTGGATGCTATCATGGAGTCTCAAAATTGCCACCTTATGACGCAATGGATTAATATGAAGGTCAAGGCGGTTGTTGGCTCTGTTTTTCCTACTGAACCCGGCGCAACTTTTCACTGCCGGCCGATTCCAGAAGGATATGCTAGGGTGATGGTGGATGAAATAACGAAGGGATTTGAGGAACTCCAGCTTGACCACCCTACTGGTGAAGGGGGACTCGGCTGGGTTCTGCTCTGAAGACTCCATGCCTATGGAGGAAGGAGCTCATCAACCTTCCAAACTGGACGCCTCCGCCGCCTCCTCCTCCTCCTCCGGCGAGTCAGGGCACTCCGCCTCCTCCACCGCCTCCTACTCCGGCAATTGACGATTAGGGCACTCCGCCGGCTCCTTCTCCGGCGCGTGGCGGCACTCCGCCTCCTTCTCTGCCTGCGTCGGCGCGCCCGAGCAGCCAGCCTCCTCCTTCTCCGCCTCGTCAGCAAGGGCGGAAGAGACCTGCCGCCGCTCCGGCTGCTCCGGCGCATCGTAGTCCTTCTCCTCCGCCTTGTAAGCAAGTAAAGAAGACAACCGCTCCCTCTGCTCTGCCGGCGTCTAGCAGTACAGCCAGAGGCGGGAGGACATATAGATTCGGTCCTTCTCTGAAGACTCCAGAGAAGTTACCATACGAGAGGACCCGGAGGAGAACGCCGAGATCGCGCGAAAAGAAGTGAGGAACTTCTTTGAAAGGGTGAAAGCAAAGAAACATCCACCTCCAGAGGAGAAGGTAGATCTGGTGAAAGCGAAGCGCACTCTGGCTGCCCTGACAAAACCACCCAGCTCGGCGAACAAGCGAAGCAATCGTGCCCCCCGCTCAAGGTGCCTAGCGACATCGTCGCTAATGATCCGAGGATGGTGCCCGGTTATAGCAGTCTTGGAGATTACCTGCCCGACGATGTACATTATGAACCCATGGAGGTGCAGATACAAAGATACGAGTACGGGAAGCCTCTCGTCAAAGATGAAAGATCTCTATCAACGATGATGCGAAGATTGCATGATTGGTACTTGAAAATCTGCAGAGAGTCTGGGGGGAGGAGTACTTTGTATGTGAGAGTTAAAAAGGAGCATGACCTCGTTGGAATTGATCTGTTGCCTGTTCCATTTGAGGAGTTCTTTCAGTTTTTCAATCAATTGGCCCTCGATAAAGCAATGCTCACCTGCTACTGTCTGTAAGTAGTACTACTTCTGTCATTAAGTCTCTCTATATAGCTCAGCTCTTTCATTGCATGTATTTATAATTATCCTCACTATATTATGCAGATTGAAGATCGTCGAATTGAAGAAAAGACAAATCGGTGATATTGGGTTCATTAACACAAATATCATAGATGCAACTCAGGTTAAATTTCATGCCGCAGATACCGAGGCCAACTTGCTACGATCGTTGGTAATAAATGAAAACAAAGATATAATACTCTTTCCTTACAACTTCAAGTGAGTGTTACTGTCTTGTGCGTATTCGGTTTCCCTTATATATTAGTGAAGGTTATAGTAATGTAATTGATGAGTTATGCATGCGTGTGCAGTTTCCACTATATTCTCCTAGAGATTAAGCTTGAGCAGGGACTAGTAACCGTCTTAGACTCAAGATGAAAAGATCCCCAGGACTATGCGGACATGACTCAAATGCTCGAGAAGTAAGTTAAATCGATCATTATCCACCATATCATCCACTTTGTTCATTTCCTGATATATCAAGTAATTGTTTTCTTTGTCTGGCAGGGTTTGGAAAAAATTCACCAAAAAAGCTCCGGGACTCCCGAAGAAGCTGCAATTTAGACACCCGAAAGTAAGTACTATAGTGGCATGTTCCGCGCATCTCCTATTGATTCAAGTGCTAGTTTCATCAATACCATTTGGCATTCTTGCTTATCAGTTTGATTAACCTCTATTTCCTGTAAAGTGGTTGTGTCAGGAACAAGGGAATGATTTCTGTGGATACTACGTTTGCGAGTCCATCCGCCACACGACCTATGAGCGGGGCTACTCTGACAAACAATATGAAGTGCGTAAATAACAACATTCACAATTTTATTTTATTACCATCATTTGTGTTGAGTTTCATTCATTCATATATATATATATATATGTATTGACCCCCTTCTTCAAATTAGATGTTTCGGAAGCGGGATGAACTCCTAGCACCAGCTCGCATGCGAGCAATTCAAGAGGAATTGGCGGCATTCTTTCTTGACCGCGTGATCGCTGAAGACGGAGAATACTATGTGGACCATGAGTCCGTATGTTAGGGGATTATATTTGTAAGAGATAATTATTGTATATATGTAGTCGGTAGTGTCGGATAGATATACGAGAACTTGTTGTTCGACCAATCTCTCGGAGAAGGAGAGGTGGTCGATATCACTTCTGTTTGTATGCATATATGTTCATGACGATCTTCTATTTCCTTCGTTTGCTTACTAGCTAGCTAGCGTGTCTAGTCCTCTCTATACGTATGTATAGTACGTAGCGTCGACCAAGCACGGACATAAGAGAGGACACTTCTCTCTATTAATTATAGATAGCTAACACAATATATGAAACACCTAAATTAACCCCCCAAAAACCCCAACCCCCCTTTCGAAAAAAACAAAAACCCCAGCCACAGAAATGCTGACGCATGGATGCCTATTGGTCCCGGCTGGTGCAACCAACCGGGACCAAAGGCCCTCCTGCCTGGGCTCCGCGCACAGGCCACGTGGAGGCCCATCTGTCCCGGTTCTGGATTGAACCGGGACTAAAGGGACAGGGCATTAGTACCGACCCTTTAGTCCCGGTTCAGGAACCGGGACAAAAGGCCCTTATGAACAGGGACAACAGGCCCTTTTTCTACTAGTGTCACCACTAGTTTGTGTAAGCGTGATCAGAAACTTCACAAAAGGGTAGTAAACTCTGTTGAACCGGCAGTGCCTCAGTATTTACGCTGGTCTGAGTAACCCATTTTGTGGAGTACGGAGGATCACCCACCTCGGGTTGATAATCTGGGTCACTTGGCCCTAGTGGTAGCCCCGCAAGTCGGGGGATACAAGTTTACTAAAGTGCTCATGGATGGCGGAAGCAGTATCAACATTTTGTATTATGACACATTCCGTCGTATGGGGTTGACAGATAAGAATCTTAAACCGTCAAATACCGTTTTTCATGGCGTGGTGCCTGGTAAGTCTGCATATCCTATTGGCAAGATAGCCTTAGAGGTGGCTTTTGGAGATGATTATGATTCAAGGTCAGAAACATTGATGTTTGAGGTGGTAAAAATCAAAAGTCCGTACCACGCCTTGTTTGGGCGGCCGGCTTATGCTAAATTCATGGCAAGGCCATGTTATGTTTATTTAAAGCTTAAAATGCCAGGTCATAAGGGGACTATCACAGTACATGGAAGCAGAAAGATCACTTTGGAATGTGAGGAAGGTGATGCGGCTTATGCTGAGTCGGTTTGTGCCACGAAGGAGCTGGAATTCTATAAGGAGCAAGTTGATCCGGCAGACATGACTTCTTTGAAAAAGCCAACTACGGAACACGATCCGGCATTGAAGTTTAAATCGGCCACAGATACTAAGATGGTTGACTTTGTTCCTGGTGATTCATCCAAACAGTTCAGCATCAGCGCTAACCTGGATCCCAAATAGGAAAGCGCGCTCATCGAGTTCATCCGTGAGAATCGGGACATCTTTGCATGGAAACCTTCTGACATGCCAGGTGTACCGAGGGAACTCGCTGAGCACACACTTAACATTGATGCTAAGTTTAAAATGGTCCGGCAGTTTCTCCGCCGCTTCAATGAAGAAAGGCGTAAGGCTATTGGTGACGAGGTAGCCCGTCTATTAGCCGCAGGGTTTATTGTAGAGGTCTTTCATCCAGAGTGGTTGGCTAATCCGGTGCTGGTTCTTAAGAAAAACGACACTTGGCGTATGTGTGTGGATTACACAGATTTAAACAAGGCTTGCCCTGCAGACCCCTTTGCTCTCCCTCGCATTGATCAGATAATTGATGCAACGGCAGGTTGTGACCGTTTGTGTTTTTTGGATGCGTATTCTGGTTATCATCAGATCAAGATGGCAGTTAAGGACCAGGAGAAGACAACTTTCATAACTCCCTTTGGAGCCTTCTGCTATGTTTCCATGCCTTTTGGACTCAAGAGTGCCCAGGCAACTTACCAGCACTGTGTTCTGAATTGCCTTCATAAGAAAATTGGGCGCAATGTTCATGCATATATGGATGATATTGTGGTGAAGTCCAGAAAGGAGGAGACATTGATATATGATTTGAGAGAAACCTTTCACAATCTCCTGGTTTACAAGATGATGCTCAATCCGGAGAAGTGTGTCTTTGGTGTCCCGACAGGCAAGCTCTTGGGTTTTCTGGTGTCAAATAGAGGCATTGAGGCTAATCTGGAAAAAATTGCAGCAATTACATCCTTGGCTAAACCGGCGTGTATCAATGATGTTCAACGTCTGGCCGGCCGGATTACAGCCTTGAGCCGGTTTACCAGTCGCCTTGGAGAGAATGCCATCCCCTTATATCAGATGCTCAAGAAAACAGATAACTTTGTCTAGAGCGACGCAGCTGATAAAGCGTTCGAGGATCTAAAGAGGCAGCTAGCTGAACCGCCCGTGCTTGCAACGCCGATCGATAAAGAGCCGTTATTACTATATGTGGCTGCTAACGCCCTGGCTGTTAGCGTAGCCATTGTGGTAGAGCGCAAGGAGCTTGGCAAGGAATATCCGGTTCAACGGCCGGTTTATTATATCAGCGAGGTGCTCATTGAGTCAAAGCAGAGGTATCCGCATTGGGTGAAGCTGGTGTATGGAGTATTTATGGAAAGCTGGAAGCTTAAACATTATTTTCAGGGCCATCCCATCATAGTGGTCAGTTCAGCTCCTCTGGGCAATATCATTCAAAACAGAGAAGCAACTGGCCGGATTGCCAAGTGGGCTATTGAGCTTGGACCTCATGTGCTCAAATATATACCTCGCACAACGATTAAATCCCAGGCACTCGTGGACTTCATCAATGATTGGACGGAGTTACATGCACCTGAAGAGAAACCAGATAATACATATTGGACTATTCATTTTGATGGGTCTAGACAGTTGGAGGGCTCGGGGGCTGGAGTCATACTAACTTCCCCATGAGGTGACAAGTTTTGTTATGTCCTCCGTTTATTGTTCCCTTGTACCAACAATGTAGCTGAATATGAGGCTTTGCTCCACGGTCTTCGGATGGCCAAGGAAATGAATTTGAGCCGGGTTAAGTGCTTTGGCGATTCAGATCTAGTGGCTCAACAGGTGTCTGGCACCTGGGACTCTAAGGACCCACTCATGGCTGCATATCGGCGAGAGGTGGACACAGTGGCTAGTCACTTGAAGGGTTATCAGGTGGATCATATAGACCGGCGGAAAAATGAAGCGGCGGACGCTTTAAGTCGTCTTGGTTCCCAGCGTAAATCGGTCCCGCTCAATGTCTTTCTTGATGTGTTGCATAATCCGTCAGTCAAGGTGCCAACCGAAGAAGATTTGGCTATTCCTGATCTGGAGGCTCAGTTGGTGGCAGTTCTGCATGCCATACCGGATTGGATAATTCCATATCTGGCTTACATGAACTGGGGCGAGTTACCAGACGATGAAACATTGGCCCGACAGATAATCTAGCGTTCCAAGTCCATGACCATACTCAACGGGGAGTTACATCGCTGCAGCATTTCAGGAGCAATTCAACATTGTGTTTCTCCTCAAGAAGGTTGTGAGATTTTGTGAGAAATCCATGAAGGGGACTGCGGTCACCATGCCGGTTCAAAGTCTTTGGTTGCTAAAGCTTTTCGCCATGTTTTTTACTGGTTGACGGCACATGCTGATGCGGAAGATTTAGTCAAGAGATGTGACGGGTGTCAAAAATTCGCCCGCCGTGCGCACGTTCCGGCTCAAGAGTTGTGGATGATTCCAATTACGTGGCCGTTTGCAACTTGGGGGCTTGATATGGTTGGACCCTTCAAGCGATCTAAGGACAAAAAGACCCACCTGTTAGTAGCAGTTGATAAATTCACCAAATGGGTGGAGGCAGAGCCAGTCAGCAAGTGTGATGCAGCCACGGCGGTTCAATTCATCAAGAAGGTGATATTCCGGTTTGGGTTTCCACACAGCATTATAACAGATAATGGTACTAACTTGTCAAAGGGGGAGATGGAAGAATTTTGTCAACGTGAGCACATCCGGCTCGATCTAGCGTCGGTGGCTCACCCCCAATCTAATGGTCAAGCAGAGAGGGCAAATCAAGAAATTCTACGGGGTATCAAACCCAGGCTTATGGTTCCCTTAAAGCGAACACCGGGTTGTTGGGTTGATGAGCTACCTTATGTGTTATGGAGCATCAACACCACACCCAATAGGTCTATGGGTTACACACCTTTCTTCATGGTCTATGGAGCGGAGGCCGTTCTTCCTAGTGACATCCGTCACGACTCGCCCCATGTGACAGCTTATGTTGAAGCTGATAATAAAAAGGCACGTCAGGATCCTCTGGACCTGTTGGATGAAGAGCGTGATCTTGCAGCAGCACGATCGACGATTTATCAACAAGATCTCTGACGTTATCACAGCCGCCGGGTTAAAACCAGAACCTTTCAAGAAGGCGATTTGGTGCTCCGGCTCATCCAGGATCAGACTGATATGCACAAGTTATCCCTACCTTGGGAAGGACCCTTTGTGGTCAGCAAAAATCTGCACAACGGGTCTTACTACCTCATTGATGTTCGAGAGCATAAAGACTCACGTCAATCGGAGGAGGAGACCAAGCGGCCATGGAACATAGCTCTCCTTCGGCCTTACTATACTTGAAGCAATAGGCTCTTCATCTGTACATATTTATGACAGTGTATATATCATATAATAAACCGGAGCCTCCGTTATAAGTGGGGTATCTGTTCTTTTTACATCTTGTGTGTGTTATACGAGTTAACTTACAAAGCGGAGTTTTTATTAATCCGGTCTTAGTAGTTGCACGGATATAAAGAAAATCACTAGGGGGCTTGGTCATATTTGAACTACAGCTACACCTCTTGTTCGGTTTTGAAACCACGAAGGGATATCACAAGTGGGCTTGGTTGTTATCACACCATAGCTACACCTCTTGATAGGCATTTAGGCCACAAAAGAAAAATATGTGGAGCCAAAGAGAGTGTTGCACAAAGCACGGACTCAAACATGGGCACACACTGAGCATAGCTCACAAAGTTACTTGGGGGATCTTTTTGCAAAGCAACAAAGAGTTTGAAAGGACCCTTGTAATTGGCTATCAAGCCACGGCTTGGAAGCCTGGTGTATTCACCTAAAAACCCGGGTTAACCTGCCTTCATCAAGTAAGCCACTCCTGTCCAGGTAATCCTGGTATGACCCATCGAACGTTTGACATGTCAATCTTTTATAGACCCTGAACTTTTCAAAGTTAAAACGATGATTGGTTAATTGGAGGCCCATCTTAAAAGGCTTTGTTAAATGGTTTAACTCATAGGCCTGGCAGCCCATGAAAAGCCTCGATTTGGAGCCTGGCAGCTCGTAAAAAGCCTTGCATATTTTCCTTTTTGAGTTTTATTTGTTGAAGTCCATAAGTATTTTTTGATAAACCGGCGTCCTTGACCCGGCTTGCTTTTCAACTACAAGTTGTCAGCACATCATCAATTATAAGCCGGTGTTTATTGACCCAGTTTGGTTTGACTAAATCACCAGTGTTATAAAGAAAACCCAGTAGTTATCCCGGTCCGGTTTAATATATAGACCGGCATTACAAAGATGGGGTTATCAACGTTCCGGACTGGTATTAACACCTTTGCCGTATACACCGTTGGTCAGCCAATGAGCTATGTTATGTATATTGCTTTTTGTACAAACACTTCGATTATCTCATCTATGTCTTATACACTTCCTGGACATTATGACCCGTCTAGCGGTAAACCGCTAGTTACTTTTGAGTTGTTGTACCCAGGAACACAATTCATCATGGGTTGTGTATAAATATATCTCAAAAGGTGGCAAAAGTCGTCATAAGGCATTACAAAACATGCTCGATGGCATGGCAAATAACAGAGTTTTGGCTATCTTATTACAAGAAGATTTCAAAGCGGCTCCAATGGCATAATTGTTTTTCACAAAGTAGGCACACAGTAGCCAGTAAACCGGCGACCGACTTAGGACGCTTCGTTTGGACGGTTTGATGGTTGAGGGTTAGTTGGTGTGGGCACTTCTTCATCCCTCCCCAGAAGCTGGAAATCAACCGTCGACCAATCGATTCCAGTTAAAGCTTGAAATACTGCTTCCTCATGGATAAGATTGGAGGGGTTGATATCCGGAGCATAAGTGTGCTTATGAATCGGAGGCACAAGTTCTTCAACTTCATGGATGTCGGCCGATTGTCTTTTCTCTTCAGCGTCATAAACCGGTTGAAAATGGGACAAGTCTGTATCATCGGCCAGTTTGCTGGCTACTGGACGCATCTGTTTGGTCAGCCGCCGGAGGTCATCATTATCAAAGTTTGAACCGTCTTCCTTCACACCTGGATATCCTTTAATGATATAATCCACTTCAAGGTCTGGAATCCAGGCTTTGGCTCGAATAAGTGCGGTTAAAGCTCCGGACCTGGCAGCTGCCCTCTTCAATTCGGCAATATGGGCTGGTAACATGGCCAACTTCTCAAGTTTTTCTTTAATCAAAGTTGGGGCCAGTTTGTTGTAAGCTGCCATGCAAATAGCCCGCTGAGACCCAGAGTACAGCTGTTCAACCAATGTATATGCCGCTTTGAGCTTCATGTGCATATCTGTATCAAGATGAGCAATCCGGGTGCCTGTCACGGTTTAACATAAGCATTCTGGTCAAAGATAAGGTTCCACAAGTTATACCAAATACATAAAGGGCACACTTACCAAAGATTGCAGAAGTCATGGCGTTAATTTGCCGTTTCAAACCAGCCAGTTCCTCCACAACCGGTTTCAGGGCAGCCTTGGCGTCTTCGGCACTCTTTATTAAACCGGATTTCTCGATCTCCCATTCAGCACGGTCTTTATTGAAAGATTCCTTGAGTTTTTCCATGGCGGCTAGGGCTTTCGTCAGCTCCTCATTGGCTTTGGTGGCTTCTTCTAGTTGGGACTTCACATTGTTTTGCAAATCAATGTTTCGGGTCTCTTTATTCCTCAGATCAGACTGCAAACATTGAAGATATATCAAATGACAGGATACGTACATATTCTAAGTACAAACCGCATAATAGGTTATGCACTTCGTACTTGGGGGCTAATGCCTATTTGCTCTAAATTGCTACAGTTTATACAAGTCTCCAGAACAATGTAAACATTATCCTTGACACTTGGGGGCTAATGTATGTTGATTAAAAAACGGATGCATGGATTAAAACTCGGAATAACTTGCTATAGTTAAACCGGCCTTTGGGGGATACGTGGTAGAAAGCTATCTATTGTCTAAAGGGTAAATCTGGTTCTTATCAGTGGCTTAAAGTGCTACGAAGACCCAGGTTATGATTCACATTATAACCCGGCCCTTGGGGGCTATTTGGGCTAGCATTTTCAAACTATGAATCAAGATACAAAGGAGGAAGAAAATACCTCATATCGCTCATTCATCAAGTTTACCAAACCGGCTTCATAATCCTGGTTTGCGTCTGTCGGTGTAAAAAAAGAGGGGTACACTTTTTGTACCCCTATAACTGTGCACGGGCAGTCTGAGCCACTGGCACCACCACACCAAGCAAGGCAAGGGAGGTGAGCCAGGGTAAGACCGAAGCTCAAGAGAACTAGGACAACACCAAGGCCAAGACCACGAAGAGCAAAGGGGACGAAGCGGACTCCCCCGGCAAGATCCTTGCCGGGAGATAGTTCTAGCAGCCCCGGAAAGACCCTTGCCACGGCGACTTGTCCCGCGCCTATGGAGCGAATCACCCTTGAGTCCACTGCCCCCAAAGGGCAAGGATTCGGGAGACATCCCCGTGGCGGCATGCAGATCTTCGTGAAGACATTCAAGATCAGATACGCACTAAGGAGACGACAACCCTTGGCGGGATCCCAGCCGAGGAAGACCACAAGGCCCCCGGCAAGCGCCTTGCCGAGGATGACAGCAGGCGCCCCGGCAAGACCCTTGCCGGGGCCTCGGCAAGGCCCTTACCGAGGACACCCGCAGGGCCACCATCAGGCCCACGCCGACTAAACCTCCACCACCGCATGCATGCAGCTGCCGACCCAACCAGCTGGGCAGGCACCTGCGTGGCGGCATGCAGATCTTCATGAAGACCCACCACTGCGCCACCTCAGCTGCCTGCCTACCTACGTGGCATCACAGGCGTCGCTGGCCAGGGCGCGTGTCGACACAAGAAGGAGCGGCGACGGACGAGACAGGTTTCTCCCCCGTCCCCGATAAAGCAAGGACACCTAAGCAAGACACATTAAATGCGCCTTGTCATGTAATGCGAGGGATAACCTCTCATCACTGTACCCTTTCCACCTCCTGTGTGCCACTGTGGCAACCCCCTTTTCTATAAAAGGAGGCCTGAGGCGACCAGGAGAAGGATTCGGCTTTTTGGAGCTCCTCACGCCCCATAGCTAGCTCAAGAACACAGATATACAATCCACCAAAGCAGTAGTAGGGTTTTACGCATCCTCGTGGCCCGAACCTAGAAAACGAACCGTGTGCTACCTGTTAGATCCGCTCTTCTCACGACCCCGTGCCCCGCCAACCACAGTAGGGATTCTTGTGATCCCATAGGTGTCGTTCCCACCGACATCTTTGGCGCGCCAGGTAGGGGGCGCAGTTGTGAGAATCGGCTCTAGCAATCAGCCCAGCACTCCTTCGTCTTCGTGGCTCTTGGAGAGGGAAGGAGGCCAGAAGATCAGCGCTCGAGCGACTACAAACAGAAGCTAAGTTGCACTGAACCCTTATTTGTTCTATCCTTCTTATATGAGGTTATTCCCCCCGGAGATGTCACACCTTTGTATGAGAAACCTGCACGCCAGGGGGCTCTCCCACGATCGGCAACGCCCTTGCCCTGTTTCGAGACCGCTCAACAGCTCAAGCGGCTGCGTCGAGAATGGCAGAGTAGCCTTCTGCGATCAACAACGCTCTCGATTCTGACTCGAGTCAAGCTCGACAGTTCGAGCAGCCGCGTTCAGAACGGAAAGGTGGCTCGTCCGGCAGCACGCGTACCCAGCAGGCCCATGGGGATCCGTCCCCAAAACGCCGCTAGGGGCTTCCACGTCGGCGAGCCTACCCAACCGACGTAGGGCGCGCATACAAAGAGGAATTGAACGGGGAAATAGCGTGCATGAAATTAAAAGTACTGCAAAGTTATATTATATCACATCATTCCTGCGGTTCTAACTAAAGATGAAATTTGTCTTGGTCGTGAACCTGCAGCGGCGATGAAGAATGGGATGCCTAATCCCGGCGCTGGCCTTCCACCCTCTTGATTTCGTCTATGCTGCTAATGACGGGCTTGATGCGCTCCTTGAGCACCGTGAGGTCAATACCGTCCGGCAAGCTATCCATCACGGCACCGAAGTCGAGGTCGGGGTTCCAGTATGCCATCTTGGTGAGGACCTTGGTCATGACCCCCCGGCAAAGTCGCCGGGCTTCCCCGGCCAACGTGGCCGCTCTGCTGGAGTGAAGATAAACCAAGGCTCCAAGGACGCCCTCGAAGAACAGAGTCAGCTTGGTGTTGACGGTCCCGCTACGCTCAGGGGCGTACCTCACGTTTGGCATCCCCATGGTGTCCAACTGCGAGGTGACCCTGCCGGCGACGTCCTCCAGACGGCTGATCCATCTGTTCTCGCCCGCCACATAATCCTGGTGGGAGGCGGCCTCGTTCGCCCGCAGCTGCTTCTCCTCCTCCAAGCTCCTGGTCAAGGTCTCCTCCCGAGCCCTGCTCTCCGACAACATCTTCTCGAGATCCTCCAGCTTCAGCTTGAGATCTCTGATGGAGTTTTGCGCTCCGGAGAGCTCCCCAGTCCTGCTGATGACCGCTCCTTGCGCCTCCACCAAGGCGCTGTTGAGCGTGCTCTTCTTGTTGGACAGCTTGAGGGCCTGCTCCTTCAGCTCGTCCTGTGCCACCTCCAACTCCCTTACTTTGCCGGCATGGTCCAGAGCCTGTGCATCGAGTGCCTCCTTGTGCCTCTGCTCCAGCTCGCGAGTCCGCTGTGCGACAAGGGCCTCGAGCTCCTCATCCTTGCCACGGAGCGCTGTGGCAAGCTTCGCCTCACGCACGGTGAGGTCCTCTTCCTGGGAATCCAGTGCGGCTTGATGCTGGTTCCGGACGGCCTCGGCCGCGGCAGCCAAGTTCGCCGCCTTTTCCTGGGCCCTCTCGATGTCAGCCATCTTCATGGTGAGCTCGACATTGCGCTTGGCCAATTCCTCTTGAAAGGCCCTCTGCTCCTCGCGAGTCTGGTGGAACCAGGTCTGCGTCTCAGCAATGTGCGCCTTGAAATCCACCTCCACCTGGTCCACCGTTTCCGTCCTGGACTTAACTTTGTCTAGACGGACACGGTAGAGCGCCTGGAGTTTTTGGAAGTTGGCCCCCATAGCGCGGAAAAGCTGCTCTTCTGGAGAACCATCACCGCCAATGTCCGGCTCACCGACAACCTCGAGCCCGGTGGCGGCAAGCACCTCGCCGTCAAAGACTTCCCCTTCGGCAGGCGCCCGGGAACTTGACGCCCCTGGGAGATGGACGAAAAGATCGTCGTCCACCTTCAGATATCTGCCGGGGCGGGGGAGAGAGGCTAATAATTAGCCACCTCTTCCTCGGCGGTGGCCTTCTCGGCTTCCCCGGCAGGCCCACCGTTAGCGCCCTCGGCAGAAGCCTCGCCGGTCGCCTTGGCGGCCCCCGCAACGGTGTCCTCGGCAGCATCCTTGGCGGCCTCATCAGTGGCGACCTCGTCAGCATCCCTGGAGGCCTCCTCAGCAATGTTCCCAACAACAGTATCCACGTCCTCCATACCTATTGAAGGAGGGCCTGGGTAGTAATGGGAGCATTGAAGCCAAGAAAAAGAATAAGGAAAAAATAGAGACGGAGGACAGGCGACTCACCAGTGCCAGGCTGTGAAGCAGAAGTCCCCTCCCCGCCAGCATCCGGCGCCGTGGCAGAGTCACCAGCTCCCAAGTTCCCCTCTTCCTCCATGGGTGTGGGCTCCGTGCTTGATGCCCTTGCCGGGGACGCCCCTCGCGGCGGCGTAGTCGATGGGGGTGGTGTGTTGGGGGTAGCCCTCTGCGGCTCCTCCTGCTGCCGCTCCCCTCCTGCAAACCCGACAAGGTCAACACCATAGCATTGAACGCCTACCACATGACGAATAAGAGGAGGGTGACGAACTTACGCTGGGGGCTGTGCCGGGGGCTGCTATCCGGGCTGCTCAACACCACCAGTGGCGTCTTTGAAGCCCCAGCTGGGGGCTGACTGCTCGCCGAGGCCTTCGCCCTCTTCACCCTCTGGGCCAACATCTCTGCATCCCTGCGAAAGCAAAAACGGATCAAGATGAGTGACTTAATTCAGAGGAATGGAAATGGCAGCAAGGAACAGAGTACTTACTCGTCATCCACTTCCTCCTCTTCCACCACTTTCCTTTTCCTCTTCGGGCTAAGAGGCCCGAGATCAAAAGTGACCTCCGCGTCAAGATCCGAGTCGACATCTGCCGGAGGAGGCGAAGACGGCGGGGTTTGTGTGCACCCAGATGATGAAGGGGCTGTTGTCTTCTTCTTCTCAGTGGCCTTCGTCAGCCTCTTGGCTGCCGTGGCCCTCGTGTGACGCCCAGACCCCTCCAGGGTCAATTGAGGCCGCGTAGCCCTGCCGGGCCGGACCGGCTCGCCAAGCCAAACCGCCGCAGGATTCGCCCTCTTCCCCTGGTTGGCGTCGAGCCCGCTGCCACCTCCTCCGACGACGACGACTCGTCAGCCGCGTCTTCAACGAGCGGAGCTCCAGTGTCGGTGCTGCTGACCTCCCCGGAGGCCGCCGCCCACTGGGTGAGCTCCTCTTCCTCCGCAGCCGTTGCGGCCTTGTCCTCCACACCCCCGGCGCAGCCGGCCTCCATGGCAAGCTGTGCCTCCCTCGCCCTAGTGGCGATGTAGTCCAGCTCTGCCTGGGTGGTGTCCATGACAAGCCACCGCTCAGCGTCAGCATTGAGATACAGCTCGATCAGGGTGTCAAAGAATTACTGCACATCCGCGTCCCTCGGCTCCTTCCAGCTCGGGACAGGGCCGTTCGCATTACAGTCCGGCATCATGGCGATGATCCCGGACCGACGTGAATTGTTGCACAACGGGACCACCCCCGCTGGCAGCTTGAAAAACGACCCCTTGAGGGCCTTGCCAACCTTTGCGGCAGCCCTCGTGGCCTTGCCGGTCCGTTCGACCTCGCCATCGCGACCCACATCAAGCTGGAAAAGCCGCTGGCAGAAGTGGGCATGCGCCAGCACTGTCAAGTTGTGGTCGAGGCCGGGGCGGAGTCGCATAATGTCAGCCAGATTCGTAAAGAGCCAAGCTGGCCTCCCCTTGTTGTGCAGCGGGGCGATCTAGCGGTGAATGAAGTCCGCCCCGATCATCTCAAGGGTGAGTCCGGCCCGGGTGAGCCGGAGAATCCTGGTGGTGGCGACAGTGAGCCTCCCATCGGCGATGTCGACATCACTCCAATCACTGCCATGGACTGGCGGCACTCGGCGGACCTTGCAGAATTCCGGCGGGTTTTCATCCTCAATCCAGCACCACCGGCCACGCCATTCCTCCCACATCTCCTTCACGGCACCGTCTGGGTACGCCCCCTTGGATCTTGGGATCCAGGTGACGCAACCAGAGACGGCACCTCCCGGCTGGATCTGAGGGAAGAAATAATGGCGGAAGAGCGCTGTGTTGGGCTGCACCCCGGCAAAGCCTTCGCAAAGATGCGCGAAGAAAGCCATGCACGCCACCGCATTCGGAGTAAAATCCAAGAGGCGAAAACTGAAGGTGTGCATAATGTCGTAGAAGAAATCGGAGAAAGGGGGCATAACCCGCGAGAAAGATAATCGACGAAAAAGGGATACCGATTTGGAGCAGGATCGGCGCAAGTAGCAGGAATGAAGCGCATCGCCGGGCGTCCCGATTTCTCTCCCCCCGTTTTCGCTCCCCATAGGGGCCTAAAGGGGGCCCGGAGCTCTTGAACATCAACCGTTGAGGGGAAGAAAAAGGCGGACTTCGTCCGGTCCCCCGACAGCGCGCTCTCCGGCGGCTCCACAGTCCCAGCGCCCTTAGCCACCCCCTTGCCCTTGACAGATTTGGGTGCCATGGCGACCAAGAAGTTTAGAGGGCTGAGGAAGGGGGTGTTGGGTTTCGTAGTAATTTCAAAAAATTTCCTACGCTCATGCAAGATCATGTGATGTATAGCAACGAGGGGGAGAGTGTTGTCTACGTACCCAACGCAGACCGACTGCGGAAGCGATGACACGACGTAGAGGAAGTAGTCGTATGTCTTCACGATCCAACCGATCAAGCACCGAAACTACGGCACCTCCGAGTTCGAGCACACGTTCAGCTCGATGACGATCCCCGGACTCCGATCCAGCAAAGTGTCGGGGAAGAGTTCCGTCAGCACGACGGCGTGGTGACGATCTTGATGAACTACAGCAGCAGGGCTTCGCCTAAACTCCGCTACAGTATTATCGAGGTATATGGTGGCAGGGGCACCGCACACGGCTAAGGAATAGATCACGTGGATCAACTTGTGTGTTTAGAGGTGTCCCCTGCCTCCGTATATAAAGGAGGAGAGGAGGGGAGGCTGGCCGGCCAAGGGAGGAGGCGCAGGAGAGTCCTACTCCCTCTGGGAGTAGGATTCCCCCTCCAATCCTAGTCCAACTAGGATTCCTCGGAGGGGAAGGGAGAGAGGGGGGCCGGCCACCTTCTCCTAGTCCTAATAGGACTAGGGGAGGGGGAAGAGGCGCAGCCACCTTGGGCTGCCCCTTTCTCCTTTCCACTAAGGCCCATGAAGGCCCATATGGCTCCCGGGGGGTTCCGGTAACCCTCCCGGTAACCCGGTAAAATCCCGATTTCACCCGGAACACTTCCGATGTCCAAACATAGGCTTCCAATATATCAATCTTTACGTCTCGACCATTTCGAGACTCCTCGTCATGTCCGTGATCACATCCGGGACTCCGAACAACCTTCGGTACATCAAAATGCATAAACTCATAATATAACTGTCATCGTAACCTTAAGCCTGCGGACCCTACGGGTTCGAGAACAATGTAGACATGACCGAGACACGTCTCCGGTCAATAACCAATAGCGGGACCTGGATGCCCATATTGGCTCCTACATATTCTACGAAGATCTTTATCGGTCAGACCGCATAACAACATACGTTGTTCCCTTTGTCATCGGTATGTTACTTGCCCGAGATTCGATCGTCGGTATCCAATACCTAGTTCAATCTCGTTACCGGCAAGTCTCTTTACTTGTTCTGTAATACATCATCTCACAACTAACATATTAGTTGCAATGCTTGCAAGGCTTATGTGATGTGTATTACCGAGAGGGCCCAGAGATACCTCTCCGACAATCGGAGTGATAAATCCTAATCTCGAAATACGCCAACCCAACATCTACCTTTGGAGACACCTGTAATGCTCCTTTATAATCACGCAGTTACGTTGTGACGTTTGGTAGCACCCAAAGTGTTCCTCAGGCAAACGGGAGTTGCATAATCTCATAGTCATAGGAACATGTATAAGTCATGAAGAAAGCAATAGCAACATACTAAACGATCGTGTGCTAAGCTAATGGAATGGGTCATGTCAATCAGATCATTCAACTAATGATGTGACCTCGTTAATCAAATAACAACTCATTGTTCATGGTTAGGAAACATAACCATCTTTGATTAACGAGCTAGTCAAGTAGAGGCATACTAGTGACACTTTGTTTGTCTATGTATTCACACATGTATTATGTTTCCGGTTAATACAATTCTAGCATGAATAATAAACATTTATCATGATTATAAGGAAATAAATAATAACTTTATTATTGCCTCTAGGGCATATTTCCTTCAGTCTCCCACTTGCACTAGAGTCAATAATCAAGATTACACTGTAATGATTCTAACACCCATGGAGCTTTGGTGCTGATCATGTTTTGCTCGTGGAAGAGGCTTAGTCAATGGGTCTGCAACATTCAGATCCGTATGTATCTTGCAAATCTCTATGTCTCCCACCTGGACTAGATCCCGGATAGAGTTGAAGTGTCTCTTGATGTGTTTGGTCCTTTTGTGAAATCTGGATTCCTTTGCCAAGGCAATTGCCCCAGTATTGTCACAAAAGATTTTCATCGGACCCGATGCATTAAGTATGACACCTAGATCGGATATGAACTCCTTCATCCAGACTCCTTCGTTTGCTGCTTCCGAAGCAGCTATGTACTCCGCTTCACATGTAGATCCCGCTACGACGCTTTGTTTAGAACTGCACCAACTGACAGCTCCACCGTTTAATGTAAACACGTATCCGGTTTGCGATTTAGAATCGCCCGGATCAGTGTCAAAGCTTGCATCAACGCAACCTTTTACGGTGAGCTCTTTGTCACCTCCATATACGAGAAACATATCCTTAGTCCTTTTCAGGTATCTAAGGATGTTCTTGACCGCTGTCCAGTGATCCACTCCTGGATTACTTTGGTACCTCCCTGCTAAACTTATAGCAAGGCACACATCAGGTCTGGTACACAGCATCGCATACATGATAGATCCTATGGCTGATGCATAGGGAACATCTTTCATATTCTCTCTATCTTCTGCAGTGGTCGGGCATTGAGTCTTACTCAACTTCACACCTTGTAACACAGGCAAGAACCCTTTCTTTGCTTGATCCATTTTGAACTTCTTCAAAATTTTGTCAAGGTATGTGCTTTGTGAAAGTCCAATTAAGCGTCTTGATCTATCTCTATAGATCTTAATGCCTAATATGTAGGCAGCTTCACCGAGGTCTTTCATTGAAAAACTTTTATTCAAGTATACCTTTATGCTATCCAGAAATTCTATATCATTTCCAATCAGCAATATGTCATCCACATATAATATCAGAAATGCTACAGAGCTCCCACTCACTTTCTTGTAAATACAGGCTTCTCCGAAAGTCTGTATAAAACCAAATGCTTTGATCACACTATCAAAGCGTTTATTCCAACTCCGAGAGGCTTGCACCAGTCCATAAATGGATTGCTGGAGCTTGCACACTTTGTTAGCTCCCTTTGGATCGACAAAACCTTCCGGTTGCATCATATACAACTCTTCTTCCAGAAATCCATTCAGGAATGCAGTTTTGACATCCATCTGCCAAATTTCATAATCATAAAATGCGGCAATCGCTAACATGATTCGGACGGACTTAAGCATCGCTACGGGTGAGAAGGTCTCATCGTAGTCAATCCCTTGAACTTGCCGAAAACCTTTTGTGACAAGTCGAGCTTTGTAGACAGTAACATTACCATCAGCGTCAGTCTTCTTCTTAAAGATCCATTTATTTTCAATTGCTTGCCGATCATCGGGCAAGTCAACCAAAGTCCATACTTTGTTCTCATACATGGATCCCATCTCAGATTTCATGGCTTCAAGCCTCTTTGCGGAATCTGGGCTCACCATCGCTTCTTCATAGTTCGTAGGTTCATCATGATCTAGTAGCATGACTTCCAGAACAGGATTACCGTACCACTCTGGTGCGGATCTTACTCTGGTTGATCTACGAGGTTCAGTAGTTTCTTGATCTGAAGTTTCATGATCATTATCATTGGCTTCCTCACTGACTGGTGTAGGTGTCACTGAAACAGTTTTCTGTGATGAACTACTTTCCTGTAAGGGAGCAGGTACAGTTACCTCGTCAAGTTCTACTTTCCTCCCACTCACTTCTTTCGAGAGAAACTCCTTCTCTAGAAAGGATCCATTCTTAGCAACGAATGTCTTGCCTTCGGATCTGTGATAGAAGGTGTACCCAACAGTTTCCTTTGGGTATCCTATGAAGACACATTTCTCCGATTTGGGTTCGAGCTTATCAGGTTGAAGCTTTTTCACATAAGCATCGCAGCCCCAAACTTTAAGAAACGACAACTTTGGTTTCTTGCCAAACCACAGTTCATAAGGCGTCGTCTCAACGGATTTTGATGGTGCCCTATTTAACGTGAATGCGGCCGTCTCTAGAGCATAACCCCAAAACGATAGCGGTAAATCAGTAAGAGACATCATAGATCGCACCATATCTAGTAAAGTACGATTACGACGTTCGGACACACCATTACGCTGTGGTGTTCCGGGTGGCGTGAGTTGCGGAACTATTCCACAGTTTTTCAAATGTACACCAAACTCGTAACTCAAATATTCTCCTCCACGATCAGATCGTAGAAACTTTATTTTCTTGTTACGATGATTTTCAACTTCACTCTGAAATTCTTTGAACTTTTCAAATGTTTCAGACTTATGTTTCATTAAGTAGACATACCCATATCTGCTTAAATCATCTGTGAAGGTGAGAAAATAACGATATCCGCCACGAGCCTCAATATTCATCGGACCGCACACATCGGTATGTATGATTTCCAACAAATCTGTTGCTCTCTCCATAGTCCCGGAGAACGGTGTTTTAGTCATCTTGCCCATGAGGCACGGTTCGCAAGTACCAAGCGATTCATAATCAAGTGGTTCCAAAAGTCCATCAGTATGGAGTTTCTTCATGCGCTTTACACCGATATGACCTAAACGACAGTGCCACAAATAAGTTGCACTTTCATTATCAACTCTGCATCTTTTGGTTTCAACATTATGAATATGTGTATTACTACTATCGAGATCCAATAAGAATAGACCACTCTTCAAGGGTGCATGACCATAAAAGATATTACTCATATAAATAGAACAACCATTATTCTCTGATTTAAATGAATAACCGTCTCGCATTAAACAAGATCCAGATATAATGTTCATGCTCAACGCTGGCACCAAATAACAATTATTTAGGTCTAATATTAATCCCGAAGGTAGATGTAGAGGTAGCGTGCCGACTGCGATCACATCGACTTTGGAACCGTTTCCCACGCGCATCGTCACCTCGTCCTTTGCCAGTGCCCGCTTATTCCGTAGTCCCTGTTTCGAGTTGCAAATATTAGCAACAGAACCAGTATCAAATACCCAGGTGCTACTGCGAGCTCTAGTAAGGTACACATCAATAACATGTATATCACATATACCTTTGTTCACCTTGCCATCCTTCTTATCCGCCAAATACTTGGGGCAGTTCCGCTTCCAGTGACCAGTCTGCTTGCAGTAGAAGCATTCAGTTTCAGGCTTAGGTCTAGACTTGGGTTTCTTCTCTTGAGCAGCAACTTGCTTGCCGTTCTTCTTGAAGTTCCCCTTCTTCTTCCCTTTGCCCTTTTTCTTGAAACTAGTGGTTTTGTTAACCATCAACACTTGATGCTCCTTCTTGATTTCTACCTCCGCAGCTTTCAGCATTGCGAAGAGCTCGGGAATAGTCTTGTTCATCCCTTGCATATTATAGTTCATCACGAAGCTCTTGTAGCTTGGTGGCAGTGATTGGAGAATTCTGTCGATGACGCAATCATCCGGAAGATTAACTCCCAATTGAATCAAGTGATTATTATACCCAGACATTTTGAGTATATGCTCACTGACAGAACTGTTCTCCTCCATCTTGCAGCTATAGAACTTATTGGAGACTTCATATCTCTCAATCCGGGCATTTGCTTGAAATATTAACTTCAACTCCTGGAACATCTCATATGCTCCATGACGTTCAAAACGTCGTTGAAGTCCCGATTCTAAGCCGTAAAGCATGGCACACTGAACTATCGAGTAGTCATCAGCTTTGCTCTGCCAGACGTTCATAACATCTGGCGTTGCTCCAGCAGCAGGCCTGGCACCCAGCGGTGCTTCCAGGACGTAATTCTTCTGAGCAGCAATGAGGATAATCCTCAAGTTACGGACCCAGTCCGTGTAATTGCTACCATCATCTTTCAACTTTGCTTTCTCAAGGAACGCATTAAAATTCAACAGAACAACAGCACGAGCCATCTATCTACAGTCAATATAAACAAGCAAGATACTATCAGGTACTAAATTCATGATAAATTTAAGTTCAATTAATCATATTACTTAAGAACTCCCACTTAGATAGACATCCCTCTAATCTTCTAAGTGATTACGTGATCCAAATCAACTAAACCATGACCGATCATCACGTGAGATGGAGTAGTTTTCAATGGTGAACATCGTTTATGTTGATCATATCTACTATATGATTCACGCTCGACGTTTCGGTCTCCGTGTTCCAAGTTTAACCTGAGTATTCTGCGTGTGCAAAAACTGGCTTGCACCCGTTGTAGATGGACGTAGAGCTTATCACACCCGATCATCACGTGGTGTCTGGGCACGACGAACTTTGGCAACGGTGCATACTCAGGGAGAACACTTCTTGATAATTTAGTGAGAGATCATCTTATAATGCTACCGTCAATCAAAGCAAGATAAGATGCATAAAAAGATAAACATCACATGCAATCAATATAAGTGATAGGATATGGCCATCATCATCTTGTGCTTGTGATCTCCATCTCCGAAGCACCGTCATGATCACCATCATCACCGGCGCGACACCTTGATCTCCATCGTAGCATCGTTGTCGTCTTGCCAATCTTATGCTTCCACGACTATCACTACCGTTTAGTAATATTACATCGCGATTGCATTGCATACAATAAAACGACAACCATATGGCTCCTGCCAGTTGCCGATAACTTGGTTACAAAACATGATCATCTCATACAATAAAATTCAGCATCATGCCTTGACCATATCACATCACAACATGCCCTGCAAAAACAAGTTAGACGTCATCTACTTTGTTGTTGCATGTTTTACGTGGCTGCTACGGGCTTAAGTAAGAACCAATCTCACCTACGCATCAAAACCACAACGATAGTTTGTCAAATAGACTCCGTTTTAACCTTCTCAAGGACCGGGTGTAGCCATACTTGGTTCAACTAAAGTTGGAGAGACAGTCGCCCGCAAGCCATCTATGTGCAAAGCACGTCGAGGGAACCGGTCTCGCGTAAGCGTACGCGTAAGGTTGGTCCGGGTCGTCTCGTCCAACAATACCGCCGAACCATAGTATGACATGCTGGTAGGCAGTATGACTTGTATCGTCCACAACTCACTTGTGTTCTACTCGTGCATATAACATCAACATAAATAACCTAGGCTCGGATGCCACTTTTGGGTTTCGTAGTAATTTCAAAAAATTTCCTACGCTCACGCAAGATCATGTGATGTATAGCAACGAGGGGGAGAGTGTTGTCTACGTACCCAACGCAGACCGACTGCGGAAGCGATGACACGACGTAGAGGAAGTAGTCGTATGTCTTCACGATCCAACCGATCAAGCACCGAAACTACGGCACCTCCGAGTTCGAGCACACGTTCAGCTCGATGACGATCCCCGGACTCCGATCCAGCAAAGTGTCGGGGAAGAGTTCCATCAGCACGACGGCGTGGTGACGATCTTGATGAACTACAGCAGCAGGGCTTCGCCTAAACTCCGCTACAGTATTATCGAGGTATATGGTGGCAGGGGGCACCGCACACGGCTAAGGAATAGATCACGTGGATCAACTTGTGTGTTTAGAGGTGTCCCCTGCCTCCGTATATAAAGGAGGAGAGGAGGGGAGGCTGGCCGGCCAAGGGAGGAGGCGCAGGAGAGTCCTACTCCCTCTGGGAGTAGGATTCCCCCTCCAATCCTAGTCCAACTAGGATTCCTCGGAGGGGAAGGGAGAGAGGGGGGGCCGGCCACCTTCTCCTAGTCCTAATAGGACTAGGGGAGGGGGAAGAGGCGCAGCCACCTTGGGCTGCCCCTTTCTCCTTTCCACTAAGGCCCATGAAGGCCCATATGGCTCCCGGGGGGTTCCGGTAACCCTCCCGGTAACCCGGTAAAATCCCGATTTCACCCGGAACACTTCCGATGTCCAAACATAGGCTTCCAATATATCAATCTTTACGTCTCGACCATTTCGAGACTCCTCGTCATGTCCGTGATCACATCCGGGACTCCGAACAACCTTAGGTACATCAAAATGCATAAACTCATAATATAACTGTCATCGTAACCTTAAGCGTGCGGAACCTACGGGTTCGAGAACAATGTAGACATGACCGAGACACGTCTCCGGTCAATAACCAATAGCGGGACCTGGATGCCCATATTGGCTCCTACATATTCTACGAAGATCTTTATCGGTCAGACCGCATAACAACATACGTTGTTCCCTTTGTCATCGGTATGTTACTTGCCCGAGATTCGATCGTCGGTATCCAATACCTAGTTCAATCTCGTTACCGGCAAGTCTCTTTACTCGTTCTGTAATACATCATCTCACAACTAACATATTAGTTGCAATGCTTGCAAGGCTTATGTGATGTGTATTACCGAGAGGGCCCAGAGATACCTCTCCGACAATCGGAGTGATAAATCCTAATCTCGAAATACGCCAACCCAACATCTACCTTTGGAGACACCTGTAATGCTCCTTTATAATCACTCAGTTACGTTGTGACGTTTGGTAGCACCCAAAGTGTTCCTCAGGCAAACGGGAGTTGCATAATCTCATAGTCATAGGAACATGTATAAGTCATGATGAAAGCAGTAGCAACATACTAAACGATCGTGTGCTAAGCTAATGGAATGGGTCATGTCAATCAGATCATTCAACTAATGATGTGACCTCGTTAATCAAATAACAACTCATTGTTCATGGTTAGGAAACATAACCATCTTTTATTAACGAGCTAGTCAAGTAGAGGCATACTAGTGACACTTTGTTTGTCTATGTATTCACACATGTATTATGTTTCCGGTTAATACAATTCTAGCATGAATAATAAACATATATCATGATTATAAGGAAATAAATAATAACTTTATTATTGCCTCTAGGGCATATTTCCTTCAGGGGGATGGCGAAGCAATGATGACGGGCGACGACACAAGCTTAGGAAGGAAGGAAGAGAGGAAACAGTGGCTCTGAGATTGGAAAAGGCACGAGGAAAGAGGAGAAAGTGAGCAGCGCACCCGCGGTTATCCCTTTCTTATGGGGGAAAACACGGGCCGCCTCCTTTCACATTAACTGCGGTCTGACGCATGCCTGCGGGAACCAACCCCACGCATGCTGCCCACGTCACACGCACCTCCCCACGCCGCGCCACGCGCGGGAGTCGTGGGAAGCGCAGCGCGCGAAGAATCTTACCGCGGTAAAAACCGCCCCACCTACCCGCGCACCATTTTTGGGCTTAGCCCAACAACGCGTTGTGCTTATGTGTGGCCCAAGCCCGGGGGCTCCTGTCGGTGTACAAAAAGAGGGGTACACTTTTTGTATCCCTATAACTGTGCACGGGCAGTCTGAGCCACGGGCACCACCACACCAAGCAAGGCAAGGGAGGTGAGCCAGGGTAAGACCGAAGCTCAAGAGAACTAGAACAACGCCAAGGCCAAGACCACGAAGAGCAAAGGGGACGAAGCAGACTCCCCCGACAAGATCCTTGCCGGGAGACAGTTCTAGCAGCCCCGGCAAGACCCTTGCCGCGGCGACTCGTCCCGCGCCTATGGAGCGAATCACCCTTGAGTCCACTGCCCCCAAAGGGCAAGGATTCGGGAGACATCCCCGTGGCGGCATGCAGATCTTCGTGAAGACATTCAAGATCAGATACGCACTAAGGAGATGACAACCCTTGGCAGGATCCCAGCCGAGGAAGACCACAAGGCCCCCGGCAAGCGCCTTGCCGGGGATGACAGTAGGCGCCACGGCAAGACCCTTGCCGGGGCCCCGACAAGGCCCTTACCGAGGACACCCGCAGGGCCACCATCAGGCCCACGCCGACTAAACCTCCACCACCGCATGCATGCAGCTGCCGACCCAACCAGCTGGGCAGGCACCTGCGTGGCGGCATGCAGATCTTCGTGAAGACCCACCACTGCGCCACCTCAGCTGCCTGCCTACCTACGTGGCATCACAGGCGTCGCTGGCCAGGGCGCGTGTCGACACAAGAAGGAGCGGCGACGGACGAGACAGGTTTCTCCCCCGTCCCCGATAAAGCAAGGACACCTAAGCAAGACGCATTAAATGCGCCTTGTCATGTAATGCGAGGGATAACCTCGCATCACTATACCCTTTCCACCTCCTGTGTGCGACTGTGGCAACCTCCTTTTCTATAAAAGGAGGCCCGAGGCGACCAGGAGAAGGATTCGGCTTTTTGGAGCTCCTCACGCCCCATAGCTAGCTCAAGAACATAGATATACAATCCACCAAAGCAGGAGTAGGGTTTTACGCATCCTTGCAGCCCGAACCTGGAAAACGAATCGTGTGCTACCTGTTAGATCCGCTCTTCTCACGACCCCACGCCCCGCCAACCACAGTAGGGATTCTTGTGATCCCATACGTGTCGTTCCCACCGACAGCGTGCTAGCGATTCAAGAAGCCAGAGTGAAGCTCCTCTGCGTTGAGATGAGCATAACTTGCCAAATCACTGCTCCATTTGCCTTTTTCTCTAGTAGCCTGCTCTTCTTTGGCACTATGTTGAGCAAAAACTACAGGATGGCCAGGAGAGCTATGGTCTATTCCAATAATAATAACATCATCAGCTTGGCCTTCAGGGTTTTTGGTTGATGATATTGGAATTTCAGCATCTTTCACCGGACTAGCCCGGTTTGGTGCTGCCGGTTCAGCATCGGGCGCGGCAGGCTTAGCGTCTGTTGTCTCATCAGTGTTTTGGCCTTCAAGGGGTGGCTCATCAGAAGTAGCTTCAGGATGAGGGCCTTCCGGTTCACCAGTTTGTTCCGGCTCACCTCTTGGTTCTTCTTCTTCGGTGACCGGGTCTTCGGGCGGATTGGTGACCCGAGCTTTCTTGCTAGGTCTGGCTTTGGCCCTGCAAACAGAATAAAAAGGGATTAACATCCTATTAAAAGGATTTATGACGCATTGAAAGGAAATATTTTTACAACTTACCCAACCACAGTTTTCAAAGGGAGGAGTTGAGTTGCTGTCGATTCACCAGACGATGAAGGAGGTGTCACCTGATAATTTGAATCGGACGGATTAAGAGGCTGTCTGAAATAACCTGCCTTGGGGTAAGAATGGTCAGAAGTAGGAGAGACCTCAGACCGGCGCTTCCGAACCGGGGTATCAGGTAAACCGGCTGAAGTGACCTACTGGCCACTGTGCCGGGTTTTCCGGCGAGCTCCATGCTGCTGAGTCTTCAAAATAAATGTTGGATCCAAGTGAGCAAGAGGATGAGAAAAGCTTACTTTCAGGACTGCTTGGCGAGTTTTTTGAGTTGGCTTAGAGTCTGAACCAGAGGAAAGGGTAATTACCTCTACATCATCAGCTTGACTAGCTTCTGCGTCCTCCTGAGGAAGATCATTGTTAATGAGATGCATGAAAAGAGAGCCAAGTGAGTCAAGTTCTACCTCAACTTCTGGATCATCGGTGTCATCATCAAGCTCCATGTTGATCCGGTCAGCCGTTTTCCGTTTTGATGTCCGTTTAACGGCTTTGGTTTTGGGCGGGATGGCTTGACCACTTTATCCCGAGTCGGCTTTGCCGCTTTCTCTACGGTTTTCCGTTTCCAGAAGGGGTCATCACCCTACATACACAGAAGAAGGATTACAGGTTGCATAAGCTAAAAATATTAGAGATGAAAAGGAGGTATAATGCTTACAGCAGGCGGTTTGTTCTTGGCATAGAAGCGACTCAGACCGGTTTGACTACAGGCCAGTTCCGATTCATTCAGAATCTTCTTTACACCTTCAGTGACTTCTTCCTCAGATAATTGAAGGTTGCAATGGCGTTGAGGGTTGTCAACCTCACCGGCATACTCACACATTAAACCAGAACGCCGGCTTAGTGGCAAGATACTCCAGGATATCCAACAGCGCACAAAGTCCACGCCTGTTAAACCGTTTGCCATAAAGGCCCAGAGTTTGGCGAGTTGAGGGGCATATTTTGCCCTTTCTGAAGAGCTCAGACATTGTGGCATTGGATGGGTGTTGGATAGTCTGTGATCACGAAAGCCGGGGAGGGGATTTTCATCTTCAGGGGATGTATCTCTGCAGTAAAACCAAGTTTGGTTCCATTCTTTTGGATGACTGTGCAATTTGGCATGAGGAAATTCAACCTCTTTCCGCTTTTGAATTGAGACACCCCCAGGTTTAGTGTTACGGCCATTTACAAATTCTGTGCGCCGGTTTAAATGAAAGAAGTCCCGGAACAGCTCGGCGGTTGGTTCTTCTTGTAAATATACTTCACAGAAGACCTGGAAGTTGCATAAATTGGAAACCGACTTGGGACCAATATCTTGAGGATGAAGTTGGAAGCTGGCAAGCACATCTCGATAAAACTTTGACCCTGGCGGTTTGAAGCCACGGCCTATGTGGTCAACAAAGACAACTACCTCACCCTGCCTTGGGGTTGGAGGATTTTCTATTCCTGGAACTCGCCATTCGATTTCAGTTTTCTTAGCCAAAGTGCCAATGCTGACCATATCATTCAATTGTTCCTCTGTGACCCGGGAACGAGCCCAGTTGCAAGTGGTGAATTGCTTGGCCATCGTGGAACAAACGAGCTGGAAACAAAAGGCCGGTTTATAAATCACACAGGATAACATACAAGATGCAAGGGAGTAAAATATGCCCTGATAGGGGACATGGCATAAACCGGAGATCAATGCAATAATGCATAAAAGGTAGTACCACGACAGGGGTACTCAGACACTGTTAAACCGGAGTATAACTATGAAGTTAAAAGGCTCCTCCGGTTTAGCAGAGGGCTAATGGTATAGATTGCTTATACAAGGTTAAACCGCCTATGTTGGCGTGAGGAGAAACAGATTTCATAGAGACATATGAAAATTTCGGATCTAAGGTAAGATAGAAAAGCAAAATATTTCGACCTAAAAAGGGTAAGACCCGAAACAGTTTATGAAGGACTACATCAGCTTTTGCGCATAAGGATTTATGGTGGTAACAGAAGATTAGCCACGGCAAGGGATACGATAAGTGTGAAGCATTCATCTACGGGCCAAGGAAGAACATCACTAAAAGCTCTGATGAACCTCAAGAATAGTGAGGAAACCCTAATGGATCTAGGAAAGAAGGGGGAAAGGACTTACTGCAACCGCGGAAGCAGCGGAAGGGCGCTGTGGAACTCTGGTGTGAACAGGTTGATGCAGCGGCCAACGACGAAGCAGAGGCGAGGTTCGAAGATGACGGCGGTGCTCGAGTGCGGGGTCGTCGAGAGGAAGAAGAAGAGATGAATGGTTAGCGGAAAGAAAAGAAAGGGGTCCTCTGCCCCTATTTATAAGGCGAAGCGATAAAATGACAAGTGCGGGAATCAAGCAGCCCAAAAAATGGATAAGTTAATAAAGGTGTCGCCTCGGTGACTGAATACACATTAAATGAAGGTAATCTTCGACATCAACGGATGGATGACGTCAGGGCGGTTTGTCATAATCTGGAAATATGACATCACGGCGGTTTACAAGATCAAAGTGAAGATGACGAGGGAAGAATTTTTCTAAGTGTAGAAGATTGACATGAACAAGTTCAAACCAATCTGGGGCCTAATGTTGGGGATATTACTACTGGATGTAAACCGGCCTTATGTAGCCGGGTTAACTCCTTGAAGCTTAGAAGCCCATGAAGATGCAAGGATGATGGCGCTTCATGAAGGCCCAAGGCCCAAAGGCGGGTTAAAGCCTGTAAATGCAAACCGACCTAGTCATGTAACTTGTATTATAAGATAGGAAGGATAGAGAACGAACTGGATACGTTTATGATCCGGCTTCGGGACTCTGTAGCCTAGCAGGCGTCAGCCTATGTATATAAAGGGACGACCCGGCCGCGGTTTAGGGACAGACAACAACTCGAGAGCCAGACAAAGCGGATTCGCTCCCTGGCCTTCGAAACCCTAGCAATGCCAATCACAACTAGACATAGGCTTTTACCTTCCTTGAAGGGGCCTAACTAGTATAAAATCCCTGTGTCCCCTTGTCCGGTTTAACGCCTTTGAGCTAACCCATAGAGATGGCTCCACGACTAAGTCCTTTCACAAGGACATTTGCCGTGACAAACCCACGACAGTCTTGCTGAAAATCGGAGTACCACAGACATGCTTCGAGATAGCGTTGACATGGTCTTCAAGCAAAGGTCGGACTTTGGATACTCAAAGGATTCATCAGGAACAACTTATAGACTAAGTCTTACAATTTCCTCATGGAAGAATGGTTAACTTGCTAAAAAAGGAAGAACTATAACAATAGGTCCTCTGGCCAGGTGTGCCAGGCATGACATCACCTTACTAGGCTATACAAAGACCAATGTTTATGGCTTTTGGAAATTGTCCCAACCATCATATATGACCGAGATTTAGTTTCTGATTGGTGTCAGGATACCTCAGACTCTGGATGCTTGAGAAGAAAAGATGCAACACAAATTGACGAGATGACATTGTAAGATTCTGGCAAATGAACCATGGAAGCAAGTTCTGAAACCAGAATTCATCATTAAACCAAGGAGAGGATGAGGAGATGGCTGATGGACTTTGCGACATATCATCGAGATTTCCAAAAAGATGGATTTCCACAATTATGTGAACAAGGAGATAACATTTGTCATATCAAATGATATAATGATCTATGCTCGAGGAAAACATACACAATTAAACATTGGTTGAAAGGTGTTCTCGAAATATGGCCTTAGGTAGCATGATCAATGTTAGAATGGTGATTCAATAATCAATAGTCTAAGAATGAATGGTCGACCATTAACTTCAAAGCAATAGGGTTGCTAGAAGGGCAGAATCCAAACAACACCGTTCACCTGTTAGTATCCCGGTTAGAACCAACACGAGGACCAAGGAATGAACAGATATGGCAAGAAGTATCACCTGTATCAAGAATTCTCAAGAGGTGGTGAAATTCCCACGACATTCTTGACATAACAGGTGGTAATATTCCAAGGTAAAGAAGAACAAATGCTGGATAGCAAGGAACCCAAGGTATAACACAAAACACGATCAAGTTTATGTTGGAGGGATGGCAATAAAGTGGCCGATGATAACACAAATCATCAAGGGCAAGGATGGTATTCCTCATCACGAATTCGATTGATATCCTGGAAGAGCTCAGAATGCTGATGATGATCATGACACAATTGTCGAGAGATTTCATGAAGATGTAATCCATCGGTGATGACATCAAGCCAAACGAATGATGATGCGAAAGGTTATTGGAACCACGGGTACGACACAAACTCGAAACCAAGCTTGTGGTTTAAGGAGAAACGATATGATGTTGAAGATCGACGTAAGCTTAGCTCATCGTCGAAAATTGTGCTCCAGGAAGAAGGACCAGGCGACCTAGTTTAAAATTTTAGCACGAGAATGATATAGCCGATCAGGCAAGGAATGACTTGAAGAATTATTTAAACTGGTAAGCAATGAAAATTACTTAGAGTTATCGAATCAGAGTGCGGAATCGATTCACTTATCAGTGTTCTCGCTTGACAAACAACCCAGAACCCATGATGTGAGAATGACAGGGAAAGGTAGTACTTCATCAAAAGTTCATAAGATGTAGTGCAATGGCATGATATTCTCGAGATACCAGGGGTAATACTCGAAGGTAGATCATAATAGAGGTTGGGCAGGAATATTGATATGTAGAACACAAGCGCTTTAACTTGTCTGAGAAATGGGATCAAAGAAGAACAATCATGGTCAGAATCATGGTTGAAAAGGACTAAACATACTTACAAGATAACTTATAACAAGGGGATTATTATTATTACAAGAAGCTTCATTGACAAGTTCCACATCGGGTCCATGGGCATGAACACAAGGGCTCAAGGTCGACTCCCACTTCTTCAATGCATGACCTTTCGTTTTACTTCTCGCTTTTGATGAAACTATAGTGTAGAAATTTTATCTGGCGAAATAACAGAAGAGTATGACTCGCGAAAGCTTTTGGGTTCATACAGTTTGGGGAAGGCATAGGTTCAACCCATCGGGGCATCTTAGGAGCATATACCACAAATTTCAAGAATAAACAACACAAGCTCGATAGTAGAGCATGCTTGAGAAAGAAGATGACACAATTTACCAAAGGCATTTTGTATCCTAGGAAAAGCTCACAAGGTTATTGAATATGAAGGATGTTGTCGGATAAAATCGAAAAAAGGATCTGGTTGTCCACAAGGATCTAATGTGAGTATTGGCACACAACCAGAGGAAGAAACAATGCAAAGACATTGGATTATAGAAACAACTGACTAACTCAGAGCTCAATTGCAAAGGAATTATGATTTACAAAGCCAAGGATCAGAAGCAGACGCTCTAATCAAGGATGGATAAGTTGAATAGACTTAGGGGCACAATCTACGACAATTTGATCGGCCGAGAACCAGCTCATGTTCAGAATGACGTCTGAGCCGGAAGGATGAATTCTAGGATTCGACTGAGGATTGAGAGCATTCATAACATATCAAATCAAATTCTGAAAATGACGATGACAAAGGATACTAATGAATATTGCTAGACATATGGACCACAACCATAATACAAGCAGGCAAGTATTTGTAGAGCAATAGCAGGCAGAGGATTACCGGAAGATCAGACAATATCTCAATGTATCTTGTGAATCATAAGAACAACGAGGAAGAACAAATACTTGGTAAGTGCGATGAATTATCCGTAGGGGGTATTCGTGTGTCAAAGACTACAAGGCATTAAGCTCAAGGATTCTTAAAAAGTCAGAAAATAATTCGATGCATCTTGTAATAACAAGAGCAACTGGGAATGGAAGTAAGACGACAGGTGCATGCAATTCTCCATAGGGATAACAGTTCACTAGAGAGTATCTTACGAATCTTCTGGTATAGCAGGCGATCATCTGGACTGAAGGGACTCTCCGGGAGAAAGTATTATAGATAACCTAGAGTCGGAGTTAGTAAAATCATTTAACCCGAAAAGAAGAGATGTCAGAGTCCCAGAGTATAGGTCAAGGAATAAAAGATTCTAATACCACCCAATTGGCGATGTGGGCCCGTAAGACACACAACCATGTTAGTAAAAGTTTTGTAATGTCTAGACTCGACTTCGGCCAAGGAGTGTGGAACGGGGATTCCTACAGGAAGTCGGCTCTGATAGCAACTTTTGACGTCCCCGATTTAACCGTACACTAATCATACACACAAATGTGTACGATCAAGATCGGGGACTCACGGGAAGATACCACAACACAACTCTAAAAATAAAATAAGTCATACAAGCATCATATTACAAGCCAAGGGGCCTCGAGGGCTTGAATACAAGAGCTCGATCATAGACGAGTCAGTGGAAGCAACAATATCTGAGTACAGACATAAGTTAAAACAGTTGCCATAAGATGGCTAGCACAAACTGGGATATAGATCGAAAGAGGCGCAGGCCTCCTGCCTGGGATCCTCCTAAACTACTCCTGGTCGTCGTCAGCGGCCTGCACGTAGCAGTAGGTACCTCCAGTGTAGTAGGAGTCGTCGTCGACGGTGGCGTCTGGCTCCTGGGCTCCAATGTCTGGTCGCAACAACCAGGTATAGAAAGGGAGAAAAGAGGGAAGCAAAGCAACTGTGATTACTCACCCAAAGTACTCGCAAGCAAGGAGCTACAACACATATGCATTTGTATCAATGAAAGGGGTAGTATATGTGGACTGAATCATAGAATTCTAGAATAAGAGGGGGATAGCTAGTCCTATCGAAAACTACACTTCTGGCAGCCTCCATCTTGAAGCAGTAGAAGAGAGTAGATGGTAAGTTAACCAAGCATCATCACAGAGCATATTCCTACCTGACGATCCTCCCCTCGTCGCTCTATGAGAGAGAGATCACCGGTTGTATCTACCACTTGGAAGGGTCTGTTTTATTAAGTATCCGATTCTAGTTGTCATAAGGTCAAGGTACAACTCCGGTTCGTCCTTTTACCGAGGGACACGGCTATTCGAATAGATAAACTTCCCTGCAGGGGTGCACCACATTTCCCAACATGCTCGATCCCCTTTGGCCGGAGACACGTTCCTGGGTCATGCCCGGCCATGGAAGATCAACACGTCACAGCCCCACCTACGCACAACAGAGAGCTCAGCACACCGGTCTAAATCCTATGTGCGCAGGGGTCTGGGCCCATCACCCATTGCACACCTATACGTTGTGTACGCGGCCGGAAGCAGACCTAGCCCCCTTAATACAAGCGCAGGCTTACGGTCCAATTCGGCACGCGCCGCTCAGTCGCTGGCGTCAAGAAGGCTTCGGGTGATACCACGATGCCGAGTGCCCATAACTGTTCCCGCGTAGTTGGTTAGTGCGTATAGGCCAGTGGCCAGACTCAGATCAAATACCATGATCTCGTTAAGCGTGTTATTTTGAAGTATTCGTGGACGCCGACCAGGGCCAGGCCCACCTCTCTCCTAGGTGGTCTCAACCTGCCCTATCCCTCCACCACAAAGGTCCACTCAGAGGGCCGTTGGGACAAACGTGCTTTCGGTCCCAATCCGCGAATCACTCGCGGGTACTCTATGAGCCGACCCGACTTTAGTCACCACATGTATCATGTATTATGTATATAAGTATATACCCGTGATCACCTCCCGAGTGATCACGACCCGATAGTATAGCATGACAGACGGACAAGAATGTAGGGCCACTGATGGAAATCTAGCATCCTATACTAAACATTTAGGATTGCAGGTAAAGGTAACAACAGTAGAAGCAAAGACAGGCTATGCATTAGAATAGGATTAATGAAAAGCAGTAACATGCTACACTACTCTAATGCAAGCAGTAGAGAGCAGAATAGGCAATATCTGGTCGATCAAGGGGGGGGACTTGCCTGGTTGCTCTGGCAAGGGGGGGTCGTCAACAACGTAGTCGATCGGGGCACCAGCAGAGACGTCAATCTCGTAGTCTACCGGCAAGAAGAGGGGGAAGAAACAATGAACAATGCAAACAGATGCATATCGATGCATGACATGACAAGTAAAGGTGCCGGGTGTGCCCTAACGCATTAGGAGGTGATACCGGCGAATGGGGTAAACAACCGGAAAGTATCCCCGATGATTCGCGTTTTCGGATAGATGAACCGGAGGGGGAAAGTTGCGTGTTCGCTATGCCAGGGATGTGTGTCAGTCAAACGGGCTACATATCCTGATTCGTCTCATCGTTCCGAGCAACTTTCATGTACAAAGTTTTCCCATCTGAGCTACGGTTTATTTTATATTAATTTTAAAAAATTTAATCAATTTTCTGGATTTAATAAATTAATTTAATTCAAAAATTAATTAATGCATCAGCATGACGTCAGCAGTCAACGTTGACCGTTGACTTGGTTAACCTGACAAGTGGGTCCTACTATCATTGACTGTTTAGTTAATTATGAGTAGTTAATTAGGTTAATTAAACATAATTAATTTAGTTAATTAATTAATTAATTAATATTTGTATTTGTTATTTATCTATTCCTTTTTTCAAAAAACGTTCCAGGGCATGGGGCCCCCTTGTCATTGGCCCAAAGGGCCAAACGGGCGCGGGCGAATGGGCATAGCCCGAACGGGCTAGGGGAATACGGGCGACGGGCGGGCGCCCTTTAACGGCAAACCCGGGTGGCGGCTGTGATGCGGCGAACTTTGGCGACGGAGAAACAAAAAGAGGGGAATAGGGGGGTCGAGGGGGAGCCTCACATCGAGCGGCAGGGAAGGTCCGCGAGCTCGGGGGAAGCCTTGGCGGGTCGGAGAGGTGGCCGACGAGGCGAGGTGATGCGGAGCATCCTACGATCATCCTTGTCGGTGTTCTGGGAACGGGGGTCCCCAGACTTGCCTGCCTGCTGCCCACGGCATGGCTAAGCCAGCAGGCCGAACGACCCATCTTCACCAACAAGGCATCCAAGACCCTCGCGAGGGGCCAAGCCTCGCGAGGCGCACAATACAAGACCTCCTCATGAGTGGCCTAGTCAGGCAGGCTCACGAGGAGCGGAGATATCAAGGCGGGGCAAACCTCATGAGGCTCTCGTGACGTGAGCCATGACGATCAGCGCCAGGTGGGCGCCAGTCGGGCGCCAGGGCGCGCAGCGTCCTTATTTCCTCTTTGGTGCTAAGAAAGCAGGCGCAGGCGAAGAGTACCGAGGAATCAGGCAAAGGTTGCCATATCGGTGCAACAAGACCAAGACTAGAAGGACGGCAAGACGGAGGTCATCGTGGAGCCCAATACGGCGTCACCCCCAGAGCCTTTCGCAGGTGAAGACCACTTTTGTCAGGATAGCTTGTACTAGCTATCCCCCTTCGAATTTGCCCGCCGTTGTTGGCTCCCTTCCCGCTCAATATTTGGGAAGAGGACCAGGCCTGTATAAGTAGAGCTAGCCACCACCGTAGGGGGGATTCAGATCACTCTGACCCACACAAGTTGGCCAAGCACAAGAACACCTCAACCTCAGGAGGTTGTTCTTCCCCTTGTACTGTTCATCATCAGACCAAGAGGCAATCCACCACCACCACAATGGAGTAGGGTATTACACCACAACGGTGGCCCGAACCAGTATAAATCTCATGTCTTTCCGTGTTGCGAGTTCGTTGAGTTCGTCCATGAGATCTTAGAGAGCTAGGGCGTAGATTGGTAGGGGGAAGACTTCGCGCGCACCCCAGCGTTCGAACCTTAAGGGTTTGCTGGAACCCCACATCCGACATTTGGCACGCCAGGTAGGGGTGCGCCGGAGCTTCTTCTCCGCCAATCGACATGCCGACGCTCCGCGGGCACGATGTCCGACGACCTAAGAGCTGACTCCGACCGCTAGGTCATACGTCCATTTTGCATCATGCTTTTATATCGATATTTATTGCATTATGGGCTGTTATTACACATTATGTCACAATACTTATGCCTATTCTGTCTTATTTTACAAGGTTTACATAAAGAGGGAGAATGCCGGCAGCTGGGATTCTGGGCTGGAAAAGGAGCAAATATTATAGACCTATTCTGCACAGCTCCAAAAGTCCTGAAACTTCACGGAAGTCATTTTCAGAATATATAAAAATACTGACTGCAAGAAGTTCTGGAGGGGGGCCACACCCTTCCCACGAGGGTGGGGGCGCGCCCTACCCCCTGGGCGCGCCCCCTGCCTTGTGGGCCCCCTGGTGGCCCTCCGATGCCCATCTTCTGCTATATGGAGTCTTTCGATGAGGAAAAAAAATCATAAGCCAGCTTTCGGGACGAGACTCCGCCGCCACGAGGCGGAACCTTGGCAGAATCAATCTAGGGCTCTGGCAGAGCTGTTCTACCGGGGAAACTTCCCTCCGAGAGGGGGAAATCATTGACATCGTCATCACCAACGATCCTCTCATCGGGAGGGGGTCAATCTCCATCAACATCTTCACCAGCACCATCTCCTCTCAAATCCTAGTTCATCTCTTGTATCCAATTCTTGTCTCTAAGTCCGGATTGGTACCTGTAGGTTGCTAGTAGTGTTGATTACTCCTTGTAGTTGATGCTAGTTGGTTTATTTGGTGGAAGGTCATATGTTCAGATCCTATATGCATATTAATACTCCTCTGATTATGAACATGAATATGCTTTGTGAGTAGTTACGTGTGTTCCTGAGGACATGGGAGAAGTCTTGCTATTAGTAGTTTGAATTTGGTATTCGTTCGATATTTTGATAAGATGTATGTTGTCTAGCCTCTAGTGGTGTTATGTGAACGTCAACTACATAACACTTCACCATTATTTGGGCCTAAAGGAAGGCATCGGGAAGTAATAAGTAGATGATGGGTTGCTAGAGTGACAGAAGCTTAAACCCTAGTTTATGCGTTGCTTCGTAAGGGGCTGATTTGGATCCATATGTTTCATGCTATGGTTAGGTTTACCTTAATACTTTTGTTGTAGTTGCGGATGCTTGCAATAGAGGTTAATCATAAGTGGGATGCTTGTCCAAGTAAGGGCAGTACCCAAGCACCGGTCCACCCACATACCAAATTATCAAAGTACCGAACGCGAATCATATGAACGTGATGAAAACTAGCTTGACGATAATTCCCATGTTTCCTCGGGAGCGCTTTTCTTTATACAAGAATTTGTCCAGGCTTGTCCTTTGCTACAAAAGGGATTGAGCCACCTTGCTGAACTTTATTTACTTTTGTTACTTGTTGCTCATTACCAATTATCTTATCACAAAACTATCTGTTACCTATAGTTTCAGTGCTTGCAGAGAATACCTTTCTGAAAACCGCTTATCATTTCCTTCTGCTCCTCATTGGGTTAGACACTCTTACTTATGAAAGAACTACGGTAGATCCCCTATACTTGTGGGTCATCACTGGGCAGCCTGGCCAGCCCGGTCGGCGCCGCCCACCTATGAAGACCTCAGCCCCGCGCTCCAGGCGGCACGAGTGTCGCCCAATCCTGCGTGGCGCGGGCGGCGCGGCCAGGCGTCGTCTATCCTCACTCCACGGCAAGCGCAAGCTGCTGCCAGAGCAGCAAGCCACGCCGCGGCGATGGCGCCGCATTCACGGTGGGAAGAGGCAAACACGCGTGCAACACTCACCGTGTCAAGGGAGCTGCTGCGGTGCGGGCTGATGGAAAGCGGCCGGGACGCACTACTGGAACGCGTTGCCGAGCTGCTGGACGCGGCGACCTCGAGAGCCCGGCCCTTCTGCCATCAGCTCCCTCCTTAGGCCGCTACAGGGATTCACGGCGGGCCACGCCGCCACCACGCGCCGTCAGGTGCGCCAGGGGGCTTCGTCAACACCAGCACGGCCGGCGGCGCCGGGGGCTCTGCCGCCCCCATACCGCTCGCAACAAGCATGAGCACAAGCGTCGCCTCCCATGGCCCAAGTGGGATGTCGCGCTATCATCCTCAGGACGCCATGCTGGGCCGGGCAACATGGAGTGTGGGGCACTACGGCGAGGTGTTCGGGGTAACAGCCCCGGAAGCCTACGTGCCCCGCATGACGGACCAGGAGTACACACCGGAGGACGACCCCGGCTCGTTCGTCAGAGAATATTGGGAAGAAGGGATGCTAGGATTTGAAGCCTTCCAGGAGCCGTCAGGGAACCACCACGACCACATGTGCGACGACCACTACAGGGTACCTCTAATCCCTCAGGAGCAGGCTTACGCTAACCATGAGTCACAGGAGGAACAGATCACCGCAACGGCTGGCGGCCCCAGCTCGACGGCCCCCCCGCCGGCGGGAGGATTGCATTGGGGGCTGCAGGAGAGGGGTTGGGAGCCAGGCCCTTCCCCAAGGCGCGCGAAGCCAGGGGACACCCGGAGGTAGGCCCTTTGCCGGGGAGGCTTCGATGACCCTTCCCCCGGCAGAGGACCTGTGGTCGTCGAGGGCACCGCTGGCGTCCCCTTTCCATCTTTTGTGTCGTCCTGGTAACCGGTCGGCTTAGAGGAGGTCAAGGGTGGCGCAAGGCGGAGCCCATGTCTGGCGATATGAAGTAAGGCATGTACCTGCGAAGAAGGCCCAGTGCCTGTGAAGCTCGCCGCCCGCGACACTCTCACGTAATAATGAGTTGGGGCTGTACACGCTCCGGAGTCTCAGGAGCACCGGCCTCAGGCCCTGGGGCTCCCTCCCACGCCTAGTGGCAGCACTTAGCTCCGCGCTGGTGAGAAGACTTGAAGACCGGAAGACTAGACTAGGTGCCGGACATGGCCTTTTGCTTTGGATCTCTCTTCCTGTAGCTTTGCCTTCTGGATTTGGATTTAAGTTGAAGCCGAATTTTTATCGATGCGCGCGGGGGGTGCCTTTACTCGTTCGTGCAATTTCTTGCCTTCTAGATCTCGTTTTGTCTAGGACTCATGTCCATCGACTTTCCCTCACGAGCTCCTCGCGAGCCAGACCGCGCGGAGCACACGCTCGTCAAGCGCGCGCCAGCACTGCGGCTGGTGCTCACCTCTTGTGGGCCCCTTCAAATGGGGCGGTAAGCTCCACAGGATTCTCAGGAACTCGTCGCTTCATGACCTAGCCCGAAGCTGGCGCTGACTAAGGTAAACCATGACGGAAAGCTCACCCTCGGATTCACGGGTTCACGAGGACACATACTCACATCGCATAGGAAAATAAAAACTGCAATTTTCTTACATGAGGGGCTCCCCCTCTCAAAATGCTCTTACAAGTTTCCCAAGGGCCACGCCTGAGTTCTGTGTGCAGAGTGAAACGACGGGAGAACATGGGATCAGCCAGAACTACATCACCCGCGGACGCGTCACTCACGTCGTCATCGCCTTCGTCGGCATCGTCGCCACCGTCGGTGACGCCCCCATCGCTGTCGTCAACCACGTCACCTTCGTCTGCGACGACCACCACCGCGTCATCCTCCGAGGTGAAGGCCCTGACCAACGCGTCCACATTGTCCTCAACCCAACGCGCCAGGTCGCCGCAGAAGGCTGTGGGTATGGGGGCAATGGCGGCGTCGAAATCGAAGTTGGGGTCGACATTCAGAAGGTGGCTAAAGACACGGGAGAAAGCGCGCTCAAGCAGGCCACGGCCCCTTTCCTCCACAAGCTGGCGAGCTCTGGCAGATCGAGCCTCCAGGCCTGTCACCACCTCGGTAAAGAAGGTCAGATGGGTGGCATAGTCATTCGAGTGAGGGGCCGGAGCATTCTCATCGCAGATGTAAGCCAGGGCGGTGTTGGCCCTGTTCTGGAGGTCTTGAAGCATAGGAGCATGCTCGCGCTCCAGCGTCCGATGCTGGAGCACTTCCTCCCTGTTTCATCGTGCGACGGCCTCGGCGTCATCAACCCGTTTCCGGAGAGAAAGCAGCTCGGCGCGGGCGGAGGCCAAGTCCACCTGCGTCGTAACTAGGGCGGCGGCCGTGGCCCCTGCACGCCTCTCGGCCTCGTCCAACCTGGGCCTGAGGGCAGCGGCCCTGCCCGCATTCTCCACACCCGCGAGCTTCAGCTTCAAGTCATACCTACCCTCCAGGTCTGCGCGAACCTCGGCCACCCGGCGATTGATCTCCTCTTCGACTCCGGCCTCGCGGGCCCCGACGGCATCTGCTGCTTGAGCAACTTGACGCTCCCTCATCTCCAGTTGCTCGAGCTCGAGGCTGCGCTCCATGGCTTTCAGGGCCAGCGCCTCCTCGCGCTCCCGGACCTCCTCTTCCTCCACGGGCATCCCGCTCAGCGATGCAAGAGCGGCCCTGCGCACCTCCACCTGCTGCTCAAGGGACGCGCTCCAGGCCTGGAGCTCCCACGTGCGCTCCTCCACAGCACCGCGACGACGGTCAGCCTCGCGAGCCTCTTCCAAGGCTCGTGAGCGGGCTTCATGGGTGATCTTGAGGGACGCCTCGGCCTTCGCATTCTCAAGGTCGCGCTGATAGCGACCGAGGTTGATGGCCACCCTCAGCTTGCGCCGCTCCTCCACCAGCTGGAGATCTTCAGCCTCAAGGCGCGAGTCGACACCGGCGAGCTCTTCACCGAGTCGGCTCATCGTGCCCATCGCCTCCTGGAAGAGCTCGTGACAAACTACGCACCGCCCGCGCTCGAGCTTGAACGCTCGACCCACCTTGTCTCCACCTCGGGGGTTGCGGGCGGGGCGCCAAGTGGCGCGCCACCTCCCGGCAGGAGGCTGGGGGCTGACACCACACCTGACGTCAGCCCGTCTTCGCGAGGAGCCCGAGACGATCGGGGCTCGCTGCTTGAAGAGGAACCGAAAATCGAAGCCAACCAGCTGTTGTTCATGAGCGAAGGAGGAGTCTTGGGCACGCCCGCCAAGTTCCACGCCAGACCATGGGGGAGGGGTGGCCAAGCCGCGGGCTCAGCACGCCACGAAGGCGGAGATGCTCCCCCAACCGACCCTGCTCCAGGGGCGGCAGGCAGACCAGGAATGCTCAAGGCCGATGGGGAAGTTGGTGGAGGAGGAGGCCGCTTCACGGAAGACGCAGCAGCTCCAATGGAAGGAGCCCTGAAGGACAAATGTCAGGATAAGAATACCACACGCAAGAAGCCATGGTAATAAGATGCTTACGCGTCAGTGGCGATGTACTTTCGCCGCTTCAACGGCCCGAAGATATTGCTGCCGCGGGGGGATCCCTTCCTCTTACGGAGCTCCTCAAGTCCACACAAAGACGACCAAAGCGGTGGATGTTACGGCCGGTGCACGGCGGGGCCGAAGAAGAACTGAGAGGGATGGCTTCAGGGGTGCCCGGTTGTGGCGAACAGCCGAGTGCCATCTCACCACAACCTCCCGAGGCTCCTAGAGCCCCGGCCTCGGGAGCCGCATGCCGCGTCTCCTCAACGACCGATGCCTCAGGAGGGGGGTCGCAGGCTCCCAAGGACGGCGCCCCTGGATCACCACTCGGCATGTGCTCCTCAGCACTCGAGCCACCGGCCCCCGTCGGAGCTCGCTCTCCTGCACCGTCTCCTGGGGCGAGCTCGGCACCGGTGGCGAGGAAGGGAACCACGACGACGGGGTTCTCACGGGACCCCACCAAGACAATTGGGCACGGCCCCCACTCATCAAAGGAAGGCATGCTCGCGGCAAATGCAGCTTTGTTATCGCAGCGGTACAACAGGCAGCTGTTCTTGGGCATCTCATCCGGCAGAGGGACACCCGATAGGACCATGCACACCGTTTGCCGTGTCGCAAGAGGAAGCCCCTTCTCCTGAAACCTCATGTTGTCCTGGCTGCGGAGCAAGTCCCACATCGGGCGGGAGTGGCGCTGAAGTGGAGCGACTCGACGCCTGACGAACTCCTTCACCACCATGGGCGCAGTCACGCCGAGGTCCTTCAACCACCTCAGCCTGGCCAAGACAGGGGCAAGGCGGGGGCTTGTGAGCTTTTGATGGCCCCAGCCGGAGTTTGGAACAACAGGCCCCGCTAGAACTTGGAGCAGAGGGTTGAGCACGCCGGCGTCAACAAACACCCATCATATACGGACCTCGCTCGTGGACGAAGGAAGCTCGAAGTCGATCCCCGTGCCCGCTATCGCGGCCACGGCTTGGAAGCCCATAGACCCCAAGCTCTGCCGGGGACCGGTCAGATGCAACGAGAAGAAATGGCGGAGGAGGGCCACGGAAGGGGCGATGCCCACCATGGCCTCACACCAGAAGGCGAAGACGGCAAGAAGGGTCACAGATTGAGGGCCGATATGGAGCATGTGGATCTGATAATGCTCGAGCACCACGTTGAAGAAGGCGGAGAAGGGAGGAATCAGGACAACCCAGAGGGCCTCTATGAAGATCGGAACCTTAGTGGCTGCCCGAGCCATGCGAGCACGAGACGTGGGCCAAGCCACCGTCTCTCCCCACTCGTTGAAACTGGAGGCAAGCATGGGGTGCACCTTGTCCATGGCCTCGTTGTTGAGCACCCGAGGCCGGCCAAGCGCCGGCTCAAAGGACGGAAGCGCAGTTGGCAAAGACAGAGGTTTCTTCCCCTTTTCAGCTTGTTTTGGCGCCATGGCGAGGGAGCAGGCGAAGCACAAGTCAAATTGGGAGGGCAGAGTAGGGCCTCGAGGAAGTAGGGAGATTGGAAGAGCCAGGCGTGGGCGAAGGAAGAATAATTGTGTGAGAGGCGAGGGCCACACATCCAGGCGGATTCAAGGGCAGCGTGGGGAAGCGGAGACGCCCACGTCCAATCAACCGCCACGCGTCAACCGAGGTTGCAGGCTTTTGGGGCCTGCGATGCTCTGTCCTTGACTCTTGGCTTCGCCGCGAAGCCAAGCCCAAGTGCACCTTGGGCCTGGGGGCTACTGTCGGCGTTCTGGGAATGGGGGTCCCCAGACTTGCCAGGCTACGGCCCACGGCGTGGCTAAGCCACACTACAAGAAATATGTCAACTTGTGACCTTGACTATTGGTCACTGAAAGGTCATTGTTTTTCATTTATGACCTTTCGTGACCAAAAACAGAAGGTTAAAAGCTGGCGGTTGTAAACTGAAATTAACGACCTTCTCTGTGATAAGGTCGTAGATGTTTACGACCAAAACAGAAGGTCGTTGAACCCATGACCTTTTGTTTTGGTCACTGGTTGTCTGCCCAGGCCACGTCGGATCCAATGTGGCAATCTGACGTGGCAAAATTACGATCAATTCAAAAGGTCACTGACAAGATTTAGCCCGGTCCGATTCAGTGTCTATATGGGCCGAGCCCATTAAATCAGCCCATTTATTGTATTTTTTTCTATGCTCTGATTAGCTACATGGGCCTAGCCCAACAATTCAGCCTTTTATTTTCCAGGATATAGCCATTAAAAGTCGGGTTTTTTTGCAATCCATTTGTGGCCTCAACCTTTTACTGTCCAATTCTAGCCCAATTCGCCCAATTCTTATTTGGGCCTCGGCCATTTTATAGTCCATTTACTTTTGGGGACTTCGCCTTTTTCAATAAGTTGGTCCAACTTGCCAACTTTCTATTTCTCACGTTTTCACAGTACAATGACAAATATTTCAAATGGAACAGAACTAAATTCTTGAAATGATATGGAAAATCAGCCTATTATAGTCTTTACATGGTATTCATAGAAATAGATGTGCTGACTACTACCGATTACAATATAACTAGCTACAGAGTACAAACAGAACAAGAGGCAGATTGATAAAAAAACATCATGCTTCGTCATCTTCCTCTTCCAACTTCTAAAAATCAAATCACCTAGCATTGAAAGGATCACGCATTAGAAGCATATATAACATCAAACTAATAAATGAATGACATTTAGTATGAAAATCACGACAGCACTAGTATACTTTAACTCATCTTACAACCATCAGTATAGTTTACTTATAAGAAAACATACGGCCTGATACTTATGTGCGCCTAGATTACTAGACAAATTGCACAGTATGCACTCATTTGACACTTGCTACAGTTTCAATGTAAACCAACAGTTAAACCTGAGAAGATGTGAAGCTGAAACCTAACCCATGACTACAGTAAGGGTGCTCCCAGCACAACATAACAGTTCTGCATTTCTAATCTCTACTTACAACATTTAATGATGGCAAAAACATATGGATGCAGATATAGTTCCCAATGATATTTACATGACCAATGTATTTATTACTACTAAGGTGCATACAGGTCTAGTTGAGGATGGGGGCACATGAGAGTTTGAAACATTTCAAACTTAAGAAATGAGAACAGACAACAAATCATCAGGTTTGCAAGCTAAAGCAAGACATAAAGCAACTTCTGTGAGGCACTGAAGTTCTAGAATACCAAGATATAGTACATTTACTTTACTTATATGCTACTGAAAAAACAACAGCAATATGAGCAGGATTGATGAATATGGCATGAAACACCAGCAATGTGAAACTGGACATACAGGAAGAACACAAAACAGAGTAAAATTGTTTCACAAAGGGCAAATGGGCACCTTAGCCACATCAGGGTCAGTATATTTCCTTGGAAATATCATCATAACCCTGCAAAGAACAATGTGCATCAGACAAGTAACCACTTTATGCTACAACATCATCAGGATTAAAACAACATATTGATACTCGGTGCTGGATGAGACTATACACAATAACACTATGACAGAATAGGCCGCCGCACGACGTGGTGCACCATCTTACACGATCCTGCCTCAAGAAACCAGTAGCGCTGCTAGCTCCCTTGGCCCAGCTCCTTGCTGTGGAGGATGGCCGAGACTCAGATGCGGAGCTCCCTGCACATGACATATTGTATCAATGCTTGCAGCAACAACAACAACTCACATACCATAAAACTTGTGTAATAGTGTATCAGCACCCTCAAAATTCTCAAAGAATGTTGCCAAGGGGATTAACCTCACAGCAACCTGAATAAACTACCACTGTTACCACTGTAGTGGCACCACCATCCATTCAACCAACAGGATATAACAAATACCAAGTCAGACAACACACGCAGATAACTATGTTTGTGCAAATCAGATCTTCTACATAGAACAGTACATCCTATTCAAAAGAATACACAGACCTCAAGCTATGTAACTACTGAAAGAAGAGGAAATGAATGCAATTCTATATACACAAAAACACATTTAGCAGTGTTATACATAGTAAAACTTTAGTATTTTGTGGTACAATGAAAGAGCAGTTCAGTTGAAGAATTTTGATTGCCATTCTCAATTTTACTACTTAAAGACATAATGTAACAAATACTGGATACTTCACAACAAGCAAATAGTGCAATAAATTCACTGGTCTATGGATACGATCACAGATTCACATGAGGCGTGTGTGGAATATAGTGCAAATAACAACAGAAATTTGAAGAAGCTCGCTTCTTAACAAATGCCTACCAATCACTTCAACCTAACCTAAAAATAACAGTACATAGACTGTTCCATTACATAGTACTGCTATGTAATTGATACACAAAAGAAGATACATCTCCCATGTTTAGCAATCATGATCAACCATGAAGCTTTCGCTACTCCTACATCAATAAGCTTTTACTACTCCTGTTGCTAGTGTTCTAAACCAACAAAGCAATGCTATAGGAGTATAAGAGGGAGACGCTCACTAGAGAGCTTGTGGTCGCCGCCATACACACCCGCCATCACGCCGGTCGCCTCAAGAAGCACGGCTGCGCCTGACACACCACCAAACGTGCGGCAGAGCAGAGCACCTGCTGCATCCAAATCCAAACTGAACAAGAACAAAAAATTAGGAATGGTTGCAACCATGCTTTTCAAGGCACACAATACAAAAAATCGCGAAGAATGAGATGGCGTCTTTCCTGATCTGCTTCCCGTACTTGGATCCAATGTTGGCTGTGTTCCGTGTTGAGGAGCTCAAGTTCAATGTGTAGCCACAGTATCCACAGCTGCCAGTAAGAAACAAACAACACACATCATCAAACTGGACATAGATGCTTTATATACAAACCTGAAGCTACCGTCCTACTTTTTGAACAGGAACATCGCGTGGTATATAAATGACAATTCGGTGCTCTCTGTACACCTTTACAAGTTCAACTCATGTCCTAGAGTATTTATTTATGTGTAACTTCACCGGTCGATGCAAGATATTCTACTCTTCACGCAACGATTTTCTCCTGCTATACGAATGTGATCTACGGCAAGTTAGCAAGTATGTTCTATAATCCACCAAATGCAGCCTCAACTGCTGGTACGGTTATGTTCTATAATCCACCAAATACCAAGCAAAGTAGCAGCATTACGTGGCACTGTGCGTCTCGAGTCAATGCGAAGTAGAACAACAGCAGCTAGCGCAGGGTGGCGCTTTTAAGAGCCAATCACGGTGGAATCTTACATAAACGACAGAAGGGCGTGTTGCTCAAGTAAGTTTTCACGCATGTCAGGTTGCATTTTCGACCGATCGCTGGGAATATTCTTCACACAGACACCCCCAATGCATCTGCATCTCCAGCATGTGCACTGCACACTAGCATAGCAGCCGGCAGCACTGCTCCTTTTCGGTGAATGAAAATAAAATACTGTCGACAGCAGAATTGTAGAAACATACCCTGATCCACACTACTATACAACTATATTGTCACTAGTAGTAGTAGTATCTTGAGCTAGCATCGTACGGACATGTTCTATTTTAACGTGTACGCTGAATCCTATTCCATATACTGTATGATACTGCTGCTATCCATCTGGTACCAACAGTGGGCTGGCTAGTGGAGCAGTTAGGCTCTGAGAATACTCTACTCCACATCCTAACAGGCATCTACATCTGTAGATGTGGACTGATCATCTATACGTTCGTCCCTGTGTCCTAACACAGGGGCATACGTTAGCCTGATTCGAGCAATCCAAACTTCACCAGGTAATTTCCCTGCCAAGAAACCTGAACATAGCCTGCCTGAAAAAAACGCAGCGCAAGCTGAATCCTAACGAACATGCGCACAAACAGCACACCAAGCAGCACGCATCAACGATTTACTGGGCACATCGGCCCAGCAAAATCAAACCAGACCAATCAGTGGGTACAGGATCGGGAGGGGGAGGGCGGCGGGGCTGGCGGCGCACTTGTGAGGTCTTGACGAAGAACTGCATCTTCCTGTTGCTCGTGCATGCGGGAGGGAGTCAAGATGGTCGCGTGAGAACGATGGAGCAGGTGCGGAAGCAGACGAAAACGATGGGTGGGTGTTTGCGGCTCGGATCCGGAAGCCGGACCTCCATCGAGGTTGCGGCTCACCTCGGCGACGACGTCGGCAAGGCCGCCTGGGTGTGGGTCGGAGCGGAGGACCTCTGGCGTCCATGGTGGCCTCCTTGCACAGAGAAGTACAGATGGGATTGAGACTTGAGAAGAAAGAAGAGAGCATCTGATGGCCGCGCGAGTCGCCACCCACCCACGCGTCTCACCTACCACGAATAATGGCGCCGCAGCCACCATTAATGGCCGTGCGAGCTTATCTAGCTCCCCTCCCCCTCTCACCACTTCGTCTCCCTCCCCCGGCGGCTACTCCTCGTCAGATCCCACGGGCCAGTTGGGCGAGAGAGATGGTGGGGGGTTCGCGGAGGGGTGCAAGGGCGCGACGGGTGCGCCCCAATCACCAGGTGGCGGCGCCGATGGCTCCTCTGCCACCAGTGCCGGTGTCGCAGCTGCCGGTGACCGAGCTGGGATCACCATAGGCGCATGCGGAGATGGTGCGCGTGGTGGGGGAGCGATTCCCGAACCGCGACAACTGGCCGGCGATCCTCATCGAGGTTATCCAGCACGCGACGTTCGAGGAGCACGCGCGGTTCGCCGGTGACGATGGAGGGATGGACTACGAGCTCATCTTTTGGGCCATCCAGGAGGCGGAGTCAACGAATTTGAGGCAGGCGGCGAAGTGGGCGAGGTTCAGGACAAGGAATCCGTCACGTCTCAACATCCGGCCGCCGTCGGTGGTGCAGATCGCCAACATCCCCCCGAAGTACCTGCCACCGGGGACCGTTCTGCCGCGGGTCCCCTGACTCATGGGGAGCCCGGCGTGCTCGCCCCGCAGGGCCTCTCCAACCTGCGGGCGCGATGTGGAAGGAGCGAGGCGCGCTACCTCAACCTTCCGCCATGGCCGGGTGACCGCGGGGAGATACCACATCTTCCTGATAAGGTGAGGAAGTTCAGATCCAATCCTCATGCTCGTTCGGGATCTGGTTGTGATTTGGGTGATGATTTGAATGTTAAGGAAAATAGGGTTGTCCCTAGTGAGATTTTGTGTGTATCCAATCCCATTCTTCCTGAATCAATGAGAGATTCTTGTGAATCTGCGGTTCCAGTGAGCCAGGCCGCCGCCGACGAGCTCGCTTGTGCGGGAGGGGCGAGTTTTGTTTCGAATTCGATGGTCCCACAAACGGGGCCAATCCCTCAACCACCGCCGTTGATTTCGGGTCATGTGGTTGGGAGGAAAACGGGTCGCAAAAATATGCATTCTGCTTCTATAAGCGGGGACGGGGAGGAAGTGGCGGATTTCTATGGCCAGCTATGGGTGGTTCCTTCTACCAACTGCCGCCAGCCCCTACATATTGAGAGGCAGGCGCCACCAAACCCTAGTTTTGCAATTCCCAAACTGTTTTGGGTTAGGAAAGATATGTTTAAGGATAGAAAATTCTCAGCTCAAGATTGTTTCCCGATTAGGGCGGTGAGCAGATTCGATCCAACTCCTACTATCTTTAGAATTTCCACCGAAAAGCTAGGTTTCCCTAGATCGTTTGTCGAAGTGGTCAAGGAAGGGATGGAGCAGGGACAAGGAGGGCAACGGCAACGTCGACCGCCACCAGGGAAGAAGCCTGCGTCGCTGGAGGTGAAGGCTACGGCCCCGCCGGTCGGAGGTGCGACTACGGTGACAGGCGCTGCCAAGCAAGGGCAGCAGGCCCCCAAGCAGGCGACGCGGGGGGGCCAGCAGCAGCAAGTGGCAGATGCAACTGTCCCAGCTCCACCTACTCCCCCTGCTGCTACAGTTCAAGCGTTGGATCCAAGGTACAAGGACATGACCTGCTTTAACTGTAGTTGGCCGGGGCACTATGTAGGGAACTGTATCAAACCAAAGAAGTGCTTTATTTGCGAGAGGCCATAATGTCAATAACTGTGCTGCATGGGCGAAACCACATCCTACAGCGGCTTACTTTAGTAGAGCAGTGGCTGGTCTTGGTTTTTACCACATTGATGTTCCTACTGCATCTGAGCTAAGTTGGCTTAACTACAAGAACTGTGCAATTCTCAAAGTTGTTAAGGGCGAGGTTTCTGCCTCAGAGTTGCTGATCCAGCTCAATGGGATTTTCGGTAAAAATAAAGAATGGCCTTAGCAGATTAGAGATTTGGGAGAGAAGAAATTCTTGCTAAGATTTCCACTTTGGAAGAATGTGGAAGACCTGATTGAGTTTCTTGCTTTTGAGCTCCCAATTGATGGTGTTTCTGTTAAGATCTGTGAACGGGTGGGGATGCTGGATGAATTTGGAGGACTTACTGAGGCCTGGGTTCAGATAGAAGGGATTCCTCCAAAGTGGTGTGCATGGAAGGTGTTTGCCCAGATTACAACTTGTTTTGGGATCTTAGTGGATGTGGATTGGAATGGTATATTCAAGAGCTTCTATGAGAATATAAGAGTTAAAGTGGCTTGTAGGGACCCCACGAAAATTCCTTTTGAGAGGTTAGTGGAAATGAAAAGGAAGCTATACATTCTGTTCTTTACTGTTGAGGGTTTTGAGCAATTGGGGGAGGACTCTGATGGAGATGATCTAGACCCAGATGTTGACAATATGGAGAAAGAGGAAGAAGACAACAATGAAGACATGTCTAGCAAAGATAAAGATCAAGAAGAAGATATGGGGGAACCTATTGATGAGCTGGACAAAGCTAATTTCCCTTCCAAGAACAATTTGGCTGCAAGTTCTAGCCAGTCAAACCCACAGAGATCTGCTTCTGCAGTGGATTTTCACCCTCCCAACCTGATGGACACAATTCATGAGGATTTTGTGGAAGAAATTAGGAACAAAACTCCTGAGAAGAAGGAAGAGACAGAGAATGGAGATTCCACTCCTGTTAAAACTTCTTCTGCTGGAAGATCTGATTCCTTGTCAGTACATATGGAATATTGCTCTGCACAACTAAGCAAGTTTGAAATGGCTGAGACTGATGAAGAGGAGGAAGAACTACTGGATGAAATGCAGTGTTTATCTGATGATTTGGCTCTGGCAATGGGGTCTGTCAAAAGATCTCTGCTGGAAACTCTGGAAAGTGTGGAATCAGTGCAGAAGAAGAAACCAACTGTCAAGAAATCTCCAGTCTGTAGGCCAGTTCTTGCAAATAAACCAACAACCAGGAGTCATGGAGATGTCAAGATCATGGACAAAGCAGCTGCGTATATGAGGAGGAAGAATCTGGAAATTCCCACTACACTCAAAGGTAAATCGTTTGCTGTCCTTGATCCTGATGTGCTGGTTTCTAACACTAGGAAAGTTGATTTATGCATTGGTAGTAACATTGAAGAACAAGTGGATATTGTCAAGGATATGATAGATGAGGAGAAAAATCGTTGTCTTAAATTTGCTGATGATAATCCGGAGATTGTTCTCCTTGAAAATCTTGACTTAGAAACAGGTTTTGATGAGGTCGATTCTAAGGGCAGTGACCTTCAGTCTAATGGTTCAGATGGCACTGCTGGTCCATTAGTGGAAAGCCCTGTCTTGAACACAAAAAAAAGCCTTGTGGCTTGTCACATCCTTTTAAGGTTAAACGATAGGGGCCTTCTGGAATATTCGGGGTATGGGCCAAACTGGGAAAAATCAGTGCCTAGGTGACTTTATTAATAATAATCATCTGGATTTTGTGTGTTTCTTTGAAACCAAGAAAGAAAACATTGATGAATATGTCCTTAGATATATTTCTGGTAAGGAGGAATTTGTTTGGCATTTTTTGCCGGCTGTGAATACTGCTGGGGGGATCCTTGTGGGCCTTAAAAGTGATTTATTCGAGGTGGTAGGTTTTATCAATAAAGAGTTTTGTATTGTGGCTACGGTTAAGAATAAATGTGAAGGTTTTGTTTGGCATTTAGTAGCTGTTTATGGCACTGCTTACAATGATAGAAAGCTCGAGTTCATTGCTGAACTACATGATACTATGGATAACCTCACTTATCCAGTTTTGTTTGGAGGGGATTTCAACTTGGTCAGATCGGCTGACGATAAAAATAACGGGGTTATTAATAACCAGTTTTCATACTTGTTTAATGATTGGATCAATAAATGGTCCCTTATGGAGATCAAAAGCGCCAATAGGAAATTTACTTGGAGTAATAACCAGAATAATCCTATTTTTGCTACTATAGATAGGATTTTTTCTTCGGGATCTTGGGATACCAAATTTCCTTTGTCTGTGGTGACAGCTCTCCCACGTGTTTGGAGTGATCATGCCCCTCTGCTTATTGACACTGGTGCTCAGAGGGTTACCTCCCCCAAAATATTCCGATTTGAAAAATGGTGGCTTGACCAACCTGACTTTAAAGATTTAGTACACAAAATCTGGAACACCCCAGTACCTGGCGATACGGCCATGGATATTTGGATGAATAAAAGTAGATTATTTAGGAAGAAAGTTAAAGGCTGGAGCATTAACATAGAGGCAGGTATTAAGAAAAAAAGAGAGAGCTTCTGCTCGAATTTGATATTCTTGATGTCTTTTCGGAGAGGAATCAAATCAATGACGTGGATAGAGAGAGGATGGAGGAGATTAAAAATGAGCTTAATGGTATTTGGAGTAAAGAGGAAACTACTTTCTGGCAGCGCTCCAGAGATCGTAAAATTGTTGATGGTGACAAAAACAATGCTTATTTTCAAGCACTAGCTAATTATAGACATAGGAAAAATCACATTTCCAAACTGAATGGGGACAATGGTCATGTCTATAGTACCAAGGAAATGCTGGAAGTAGCTACTACCTTTTATAAGAATTTATTTGGAGCTGAGAAAAAACCTCATGTACATCTTGGTCCTTCCTTTTGGGAGGAGGATGATCTGGTTACGGAAGAGGAGAATGAGCGTCTACAAAGTAACTTCTCTGAGTAGGAGATTAAGGAGGCCATCTTCGGGTCTTATGCACATGGGGCCCCTGGTCCAGATGGGTTGTCGTTTCTATTCTATCAAACTTTCTGGGATATTATTAAAACTGATTTTATGGCACTTGTGAGAGATTTTGAAGAAGGTAAACTAGACTTGCAGAGGCTGAATTTTTCTCTGATAGTTCTTATTCCTAAAGAGCCTGATGCCAAGGATTTGAAGAAATTTAGGCCAATCGGCCTGAGAAACTGTGGGATTAAGATCTTTTCTAAAGCCATGACCAATAGGGTTTCTCCTATTGGTCGTAGGTTAATTTCTTCAAATCAAACATCATTTATTAAGGGGAGATATATATTAGAAAGCGTGGTTATGGCTCATGAAGTGATTCATGAGGTCAAGAAATCTGGTTCTCAAGGTCTAGTGCTTAAGCTAGATTATGAAAAAGCTTATGACCGGGTTAACTGGGATTTCTTGTTTGAAATGCTACAGTCTAGGGGTTTCTGCCCCAAATGGATTGCCGGGATTAAAATCACTTTAATTAACAGTACTTTTGCTGTGAGGATTAATGATACTAATGGGAACTATTTTGTTGGTGGGAAAGGGCTTAAACAAGGGGATCCCCACTCCCCCTTGTTGTTTAACTTAGTAGCTGATGTGTTTACAAAGATGCTTAAAAAGCAGCTTCCCAAGACCTTATCTCTGGGCTTCTGCCCAATATAATCCCAGAGGGTGTGGTGAGTCTGCAGTATGCGGACGACACTATCCTTTTTCTAGAGAATTCAGCTCCTAAAGCCAGAAATTTTAAGTGGTTTTTATCATGTTTTAAATCCCTTTCGGGGATGAAAATTAATTTCCATAAAAGTGACCTAATGACCATTAATATTGATGAAGAAATGGCCAATGACTTTGCCCAGATCTTCTGTTGCAAGAAAGGGTGCTTCCCAATTAAGTATTTAGGAGTGCCTTTGCACTATGACAAGTTGAAAAGGGAGGATCTCCAGCCCATTATAGATAGAATTATCAAGGGCATTTCTGGATGGCTTGGGAGATACCTCACATATAGAGGCAAAATTATTTTGCTTTGTGCATGCTTGATTAGCATACCTGCCTACCTCATGTCTGTCGTTAAGTTTCCAAAATGGGCTATTAATGCCATTAACTCCCAAATGGCTCACTTCTTTTGGGGAAATATTGGGGACCAGCACAAATATCATCTAGCTAATTGGGGGGTTATTACTAGGAGAAAAGAATATGGAGGATTGGGGATTCCTAACATCAGGGAATTTAATATGGCCTTGCTGGCTTCCTGGGGCAAAAGGTTCTTTGATGAATCTGATGCAGACTGGAAAAAAATTATTGGTTACAAGTATAGAGTGAACTCTCCTAACCTATTGTGGGAAAAAGGTGATGGAGGCTCTACCTTTTGGAAGAGCATCACTTGGGCGTTAGCAGCTGCTAAAAATTTCTATAGATGGAAGCTGGGTAATGGTGAGTTGATTAGTTTTTGGCATGATACCTGGGTTGGGGAATGTTCCCTGAAGGTTCAATTTTGGGACTTGTATTGCATCTGCAACCAAATGGAATGCACTGTGGCTCAAGTATGGGACGGGCAAGAACTTAAGTTATCCTTTAGGAGATGTGTAGATCAAAATGGGCTTAACAGATGGGACTCTCTGTTGAAACTTGTTCAACAGTGTATCTTATCAAATGAACCTGATACACCGATTTGGTCCTTGGAATCTAATGGATTATACTCGGTGAAATCTTTCTATAAATGCATCAACTTTGGGGGGTAGCCTCTGCTATCAAAGATGATCTGTGGAAGATTATGTGCCCGCAGAAGATACATGTATTCCTATGGTTGTGTGCTCACAATAAACTTCTGACTAGGGATAATCTGTTAAAGAGGAGGGAGGTTGAGGATCCTTCCTGTCTCTTTTGTGCAGAGCTCGAATCTGTACAACATTTGATGTTTGATTGTGTAGTTGCTCAACATGTGTGGGGTTTTGTATCTGACTTCTTTGAGATGGATAGAATTGCTAACTTTGACGATATCTTTGCTTTCTGGCGAGTTCATAAAAAAAAGCCTGTGCTTAACATGGTTATTGCTGCCTCCTTGTGGAGTTTGTGGAGACTAAGAAACAATTTGTGTTTTCAGGGCCAGAAATGGACAAACGTGAACTACATTCTTGCAAGACTAAGCTGTTATTTGCACCAGTGGAAAGTTCTCTGCGACGATGTTCAAGCAACCCAGCTGCAAAGGTGTATCCTTCTGCTGGACAAGCGACGTGGAGAGGTGATGCGGATAGCCTGGAAGTGAAGTGTGGGAGGGGAGCATGAAAAGAGCTGATGGATAAAATTCTTCTTCGTTCCCTTTCCTTCGGACCTGACTTTGTAATAATTAGTGCACCAACTCCGTTTCCGTTTTCTGTTGGAGAGAACTTCTGCTCTCGAGCTTCTAGGTAGCGTAGTCTACTAGGTTGCTGCTTTTATCTGTGTTTAGGTGCTGTTGGAACTATGTGAGACTGCTTTATCTGCTTCAATCTATAAAAATTGGGGCAGGGGGGCAACCCCTTTCTTTCAAAAAAATTGAGACTTGAGGGAAAAAAAGGGAGACACAAACACAGGGAGGAAGAAGAGCGGGGGAACACGTCAACCTGCGGGACTTCGGTTGACGACGGAGCTGCGCCGGCGAGGCGCGAGGCCGAGGTTGGATCGCGTTGGATCTCCCTCCCTCGGGTTCTTCTCTCCCTTCTGGTGAGGGAAGGGGAGGGCGAGAGGAGGAGGGCGTGGGGAAGGCCATGGACGACGGCGAGCTCCGTCAGAGGGAGGCGGCGGCAGCGATCTGGAAGGGAGGAGGCGAGCTCTCGTTCGCTCTCTCTTCATCGGGTGAGATAGCGAGGAGACAGATGGGGATCGATGGATGAATGTGGGGAAGAAAGGAGGCGGGGGGTGGCTGGAAAATGACCAGCTAGGGTTTCGGATGGATGTGGGATGATGGATGGATGGGCGCCATGTCATCGATCCGTGTCAAACCAACTCCACCAATGGGAATAGAGTATATGTGATTTGTGTATTTTGTTTTGTTTTTCTTCTACTTTTACACATGAAAGTCTCAAAAAATGGTCTCATATTGCGCACAAGGGTGCATATTGGAATGGAAAACAATGTTGCCTAAGGAGGTTTTCATTTTCTTTGGACGGAAAAATCATTTTTCTATTTTTCGAGTGCCTGAAATGAGTTTTTTTTGTGAAGGACCTACAATATATTTATTGCAAAATTGGACCAAATATATTTTATAAAATACTAGGCCATATTTAATGCACAATTGACCAAATGGTTGGGTGTCAAAAGCTTTTATCCACCTCTCGTGAAAAAGACAAATTCTTGCTGATTCAGTTGGAAGCGGGTCAAATTTGAACTGTGGCTACCTCATAGTTTGCTCTTTCTTTTTTCCAAAAATCATTTCTAGGTACATAAGTATCTATTTAATCAGAGAAACATCAAAAGTTTTCCAAGATTCAACCACTAGCTAGGAACTGTCAAGCCCGTCGTTTTAACCACATTTTGAAACGGGCATAAAAAATTCAAAAAAATAAAAAAAATGGAAAACCTTCGCGTTGTGTCATTATATGTGACCAAGCTTCCAGGAAAAATAATAAACTTGTAATACGGCAATTATTTTAAAAAAGTGTTCTCAGAAATGAGCTACCATGTGTGAAGATTCTTGGCTTTCAAGCCAAATGATCAATCTTATGGCCACATTCATGGCATAGTTTGTTCAAATGATCTCATATTGTGCACAATGGTGCATCTTGGAATTCCAAACAATGTTGCCTAAGGGAGTTTTCATTTTCTTTGCACAGAAAATTCATTTTCCATTTTTCGAGTGCCCGAAATGAGGTTTTTTTGTGAAGGACCTACCATATATTTGTTGCAAAATTGTACCAAATCATTTTTATAAAATACTAGGACATATTTAATGCACAATTAACTAAATGGTTGGGTGTAAAAAGTTTTGATCCACCTCTCGTAAAAAAGACAAATTTCCGTCGATTCAGCTAGAAGCGGGTCAAATTTGAACTGTAGCTACCTCGTAGTTTGCTCTTTATTTTTTCCAAAAATCATGTCTAGGTACATAAGTATCTATTTAATTGGAGAAACACCAAAAAAATTCCAAGATTCAACCACTAGCTAGGAACGGTCAAGCCCGCCGTTTTGACCGCATTTTGAAGCGGGCATAAAAAATAAAAAAATAAAAAAATTGGAAAACCTTCGCATTGTGTCATTATATGTGATCATGTTTCCAGGAAAAATAATAAACTTGTAATACGACAATTATTTTAAAAAAGTGTTCTCAGAAATGAGCTATCATGTGTGAAGATTCGTGGCTTTCAAGCCAAATGATCAATCTTATGGCCACATTCTTGGCATAGTTTGTTCAAATGATGTCATATTGTGCACAAGGGTGCATCTTGGAATTTCAAACAATGTTGCCTAAGGGAGTTTTCATTTTCTTTGCACGGAAAATACATTTTCCATTTTCTGAGTGCCCGAAATGAGTTTTTTTGTGAAGGACCTACCATATATTTGTTGCAAAATTGGACCAAATCAATTTTATAAAATACTAGGCCATATTTAATGCACAATTGACAAAATGGTTGGGTGTCAAAAGTTTTGATCCACCTCTGGTGAAAAAGACAAATTCCCACCGATTTAGGTGGAAGCGGGTCAAATTTGAACTGCAGCTGCCTCATAGTTTACTATTTACTTTTTCCAAAAATCATTTATAGTTACATAAGTACCTATTTAATCATAAATACATGGTTTGGTGGAGATACGTCAAGGTTTGGGCGGTGGCCGAGGCCCCCAACTCTAGAGCGCGTGAACTCGCATGCCCGCCGCGTGGTCACCGTGTGACCGTGGCATTGCCATGTGTTCTAGGCAGCCTAGGCATGTCTAGTGGGTTGGGCACTGCCCAGGTAGGTGCTAGGAAGAAAATTACAACATAAGATTCTCACGAGGAGACCGATCGATGCTCAAACATGAATTAGCAGCCAAGTGCTTGATTAGCGGTACAGGAAATGTACATGGCTAATGGGCGTGAGTTTTGGCTGAGGATGATCAGTTACTAAGAAGACCGTCTTCACAAATTTTCAGCTCAAAAGGATGAGCCTAGGTGGTACTTGCTTTGCAAAGTACCACACTGGACATAAATACGAATGTTGAAGCTGGGCTCAAAATGATGAATGGATTGAGCTGGCATTTGGTGGAGGATGGTTATTCGGGCATAGGAAAGCACTGTAGAAAATGGATACTATTTGGACATGCCAAAGTGGTACTTCCTTCACAAACTGTTGTTCTGAACAAAATAGGAAAATGAATATTGTTGAATTATTTTTGAACTAGGCAAGGAATATTTTTTTTACATATTTGACAAAGATATGACCCAAAGAATTTATGAGATTTTTTTGGGAATTTTGGGAATGACAGAAATATCGGTTGCTTCACAACCTAGGGCAAAAACTGCCACATGGACATAACACATAGGCAAAACTGATGAGGTGGCGCCTAGTCATAGCAACCCACCACAATTTACAAGGTTATGACCATCTATATTGGTCATGATCAGCTAGAAATAAGGCAGCAGACCAGTGCTATCTGCTTTATGGCCATTTCGTGTAAGGAAATTACAACCTTTTTGACCAAAATGGTTGTTATAGTTTAGGGTTTGGAGCCCCCCGAACAGCTTTTGACCAATTGGTCTGAAATGGTCATAGATCTATGACCAATTCTTCCAGGGTCACTGACAGAAGGTCACTAGTTGACATATTTCTTGTAGTGCCAGCAGGCCGTACAGCCCATCTTCACCAACAAGGCATCCAAGACCCTCGCGAGGCGGACGATGCAAGACCTCCTCAGGAGTGGCCTAGTCAGGCAGGCTCACGAGGAGCGGAGATATCAAGGCGAGGCAAACCTCACGAGGCTCTTGTGACGTGAGCCATGACGGTCGGCGCCAGGTGGGCGTCAGCGCGCCCAGCGTCCTTGTTTCCTCTTTGGTGCTAAGGAAGCAGGCTCAGGAGAAGAGTACCGAGGCATCAGGCAAAGGTTGCCATATCGGTGCAACGATACCAAGACCAGAAGGACGGCAAGATAGAGGTCATCATGGAGCCCAAGACTGCGTCACCACCAGAGCCTTTCGTAGGCGAAGATCACTTTTTTCAGGATAGCTTGTACTAGTTGCCCCCCTTCGAATTTGCCCGCCGTTGTTGGCTCCCTTCCCGCTCAATATTTGGGAAGAGGACCAGGGCCTATATAAGTAGAGCTAGCCACCACCGTAGGGGGGGATTCAGATCACTCTGACCCGCACAAGTTGGCCAAGCACAAGAACACCTCAACCTCAGGAGGCTGTTCTTCCCCTTGCATTGTTCATCATCAGCCCAAGAGGCGATCCACCACCACCACACTGGAGGAGGGTATTCCACCACAACGGTGGCCCGAACCAGTATAAATCTCGTGTCTTTCCGTGTTGCGAGTTCGTCGAGTTCGTCCGTGAGATCTTAGCGAGCTAGGGCGTAGATTGGTAGGGGGAAAGACTTCACGCGCACCCCAGCGTTCAAACCTTAAGGGTTTGCCGGAACCCCACATCCGACAATCCTCATGTACACCTCGACTACTCCCCAAGCCCCAAGAGGACATACGATGATACCTCGACCATACGCTATTGGACACAAGGTGAACTCACTCCTCTTTGAACCATCACTTTCCACACATGAGACATGGCTACTACCTCATGCATGGACCTTGCATATACTCATGTACAACCAGACGACCATGGAGGATCCATGGACCAAGGCCAAGCATGGAAGAGGAGAAGGAAGAAGAAGCAGGGACATGCTTCTGGAAAGCCTAGAACTTCCGGCCTCCGCCCGGAACTTCCGGCCTGCCCAAAACCTCCGGCCCCCGGAGTCCAGACTAGCCCCAAGCGCGCCACCTCTCTGGATAGCCCGGAACCCGGCCGAAACCTGCCCGGAACTTCCGGCCCCACCCGGAACTTCCGGCATGCCTGCGTGCAAAGACTCGGGCCAAGGGCCCATGTATCCCCCCTCTCACTTACTCCTTCGTGGGCTAGCACTATATATACTCCCCCACCTCCTCCTAGTTAGGGTTAGCATTGGTTTAGCTCATATTTAGAGATAGAGCATTGCTCATCCACATCGGATCTACTCCACGAGAGAGACCGCGGCCTCTACGGAGAAGATCCCTTTGGATTCAAGACCTCCTTGTGGAGAAGAACATCAAGACCTCCTCACGGAGAAGACCGGTTACCTTTGTATCGTCTGTTGTTGACTTTGGATCTTGTATGTCCCATCGTGTATCGAGGATCTAGCACTTGTGTAATCATTCTTGTTGGTTTGAGTGTTCTCTCGTGTTCCCCTTGTGTTTTTCCCGTTGTTTCCCACCTCGTGTTCATCGCGGGATCCGCTCCTTTCGTGAAAGATCGGCCGATTAGGGTTCCTACCCTACATCATCTTGGTATCGTGAGCCACATTGATCATGATTTGGGAGCCTCCCATCATTGTTTTCTAGCCTAATTTTGTTGTGTTCTTCCCCCATTTCGAAAATCCCCACCAAAAATAGCCCCAATTTTTTTTGTGATTTGTTGGTTTGACGAAGTTTTGTTGGATTTGATCCATAGATTTGCTTGGTTTCATGTGGATCTAGCATCTCCCCAAGTTTCCCCATCTTTCATCCACGAAATCTCATCGATTTTGACCTTGGAAATCGAGTTTTTCCGCCCCTGTTCTCAGATCCGTAATTTAGGGTTCGTACCGGAAGAAATTCCATGACCCCCGGAACTTCCGGACTCCCACGGAACTTCCATCCCCCGGAACTTCCGTCCTAACCCTGGAACTTCCGGGCTAACAAAAAAGTTTACCCCAAAAATCCCCAGACTCCCCGCACTTTTTCCGCGACCCCCGGAACTTTCAGCCACCCCCCAGAACTTCCGGAGCCCGGAATTTCCGTCCCTAGGCCCGGAACTTCCGGCCTAACCAAAAACTTTCCCCGAAATTTCAGCATCAGCCTTCTTCACCGTTTTCATCACAACTTTTCGCTCCGAACTCCGATTTGAGTGTTCTTTGGCTCGTTTTGAAGATATCGACGTGACCGAGGACCTCACCTTGGTTTAACAACCTTTTGACACCATACAATTTTGTGAATTTTGGCATCTTTGCCTGCTTCCACCACATCATCCGCTACACCACCATCGACTTCCGCAACCTAACCAATTTTGTTCCCCATTGCATATGTGGTTGCTTGAGTAGTGATTCGAGTCTCCTAAGGTGTTTCGGCTACTTAGGGACAGTTGCGTCCTCATCAGCCACCACCACCACTTTCGCATAGGCTTACCCACCATACACTTCAGCCACCCCAACTTAACCCAATTTTGTTTGTGTTGTGAGTTGTGTCTCCTAAGGTGTTTCGGCTACTTAGGGACCGTGCTTCCAACTCAGACACCGTGTATAGTCCACCACCTTACCCTCCATTTCCACATTGCCTCCTCACAAAACCCATCATTGCATTTCCGCAATCCCATTGAGCTTCCGCCACCACCACCGTATTCCCACTACCACCATTTGACATTTGACATTTGAGATTTTGAGTTCCCGGTTTTTCCGTTTCCTAAGGTGTTTCGGCTACTTAGGGATGAGTCTCCATCATCTTGGTATCTCCATCAAGATCACCGCCACTCATCATCACCACGGACGGTAACCTCCATATCATCTCGATATCGTGGTATTCCTCCATTGTATATTCCCTTGCCATTGCATTGATAACCCCTAGCCCATTTTGCGTCACTTGCCTATCGAGACTAGCCATTTGAGTATTTCTAGCAACGTTACTTGTGCACATTAGTGATCTACACCATACATTGCATACATACCATACCATATCGGTATCATCTTGGTATCATATCATCCTTTGTGCCTCAAGTTTGTTCCCGCATATATACAATTTCTATCTTGGTTTGTGCATTGTGCAAAAGTGGCCATGCAAAAAAAGAATAAGCTTTTAAGCAAAGAAAAAGAGTGAGCACACAAGCAAGTGCCATAGCATCATACCACATTGCATAAGATTGTCATATCCGATCATCTTGGATCATACCACCGGAACATCATATACATAGCATACTTGGGATAGAAGTCGTTGCATTTTTGTCTCCTATAGGTTGTGCACAAGTGTCGTATCCGCCTATTGAGCAATCATGCTAGCGTCTCTATAGAGTTGTGCAACAAGAGCATTTTCCGTGGATTCCACATTTTGAGCTCATTCCTTGGTTGCATGACCCCATTTATCTATCTGTGTGTGTGTGTGTTTTCGTGTGCCACCTATTGCTATTGGTCTACTTGTTTCACTTGCGAATTTGTGAATCTCTTTCAACATTATTGACTATTGCTAACATTTTGCATTAAATTTTGTGCCACTATCCTCACCGAGCTCCATCATAAGCCTTATTTGTGTAGGTATGAGAAACCAACAAGAATTGGTACCAATTGTGCTATTTCCTTGTTACATCATTGAGTGATCATTGATCCATCTTGAACTTCAGTCAAGGTACATTTGGTATAGTTCTTCTCCTTTCTGCACTCACATTTGCTCGAGTATTGTGATGGATAGGCAAGGCATTTCATCTCCGGTCTTCCACAACAACGACGGCATGAACAACTACATCACCAAAGCGTCAATCTTCGATCTACAACGACAAATGCAAGGCGCACAATCAAGATTGCGAGAGCGCATTGAGAACCTCTCCATCGACATTCGTCACTCCGAAGCAAGGAAAAGGGATTACATCGACAACAAGCTTTCCGCACAAAAGGAGGAGCAAGATGCAAGGATGGAGGAGATTCAGACCTTGTTGATCAACCGTTCTTCTCCTTCATCATCCTCAAGGCAGCGACATTCAAGTCACAAGTCTTCGGAGCGCAAACAAGATGCAAGCGCAAGTCATCCACGTCCACATCTCCATGGAGACCACCATCACGTTCGTGATCTACCTCGTCATGAAGGGAAAGTCACATCCAAGCAACATGTGCACGACGACGATGAACGACATCTACTACAAGCTCAAGTGCGACAACGACACCATCAACATGACGATGATCGAGATGCGCCTACCTACAAGTCCCAACAAGCCCTACTTCACGCCAAGTCCAAACTTCATGAGCATAAGAGAAGACCGTGATACGAGCAGCACCAAGACGGAACTACGGCTACAACAACCACTTTGGCATCTTCGCCAAGTGCTATCAAGGCATCTTCGCCTTTGGACGTACGACATCTTCGCCTACTTCCCGTAAGTTTGCCTACATCGACATCATCAAGTACAAGGCGACCACCTACGAGCGAGGGCGACACTTCCATCTTCGGAAGCCCCTCAAGAAAGATGGCCGAGCTTGGGAAATTCCCTTCGGTCATGGAGACGAGCTACGAGGTGCCACATCATATGGGCCTCCAACAACAAGACGACGACAAGAAGGTCGAGCAAGGGCCATCGCCTTCGACCACGGAGACGAGCACAGACCTCTTAAACAACATGAAGACGATGCCCATATTGGACTCATACTCCAATTCAAGCTACGAGACCGCACATGAGACCTTATATTTGGTCTTAGAGGAGAGTGATGATGTGCCATCTTCGTCCTTCATCCATGGCTACGACTAGGACATGATTGAGCATGGAGACATTTGCACCTACATCTCTCCGACACCCACATATGACGAGATGACCCAATTGCCATGTGAGGAGAGCCACCACCACATGAGTGACATGAGTGACTCCACCCTACATGACATTGAGAGCATTTCCTATCAGAGGATGAGTGTGACCACCACTAGCCCCACACTTGAGAGCATGCCACACATCCTATGTGAGGTTGAGAGCCATTTGAGTGACTCCACCAACCATATGAGTGAGAGCATCTAAGAGGGAGTGAGTGAGCGACAACACTTAATGAGTGAGGTAGTTGAGACGACATGTGAGGCCACTATGATTTATAACGACATAACCTATACTCCGAGTGTGTTTTCTTCCTTGGTGCTAGGTATCCTACATGATGACATGCCTATCCTCGACGTGTCCATACCTCCAATGGAGATGACGATGGCCATGGTGGACGATGATGCACCCCCCCACATGGTTCCATCAAGATGAAGATGACCATGACTTGGTCTGCGACACCTCACCTACAACACATGAGCGATGCTCCAAAGGTAACATAGGTGATGGTGCTTCTCTTGTCTTACTAGTGGACTATTTTATGAATGATTGCTTGGTGTTGACACACCTATTCCCATGCTTCATGCTAGTGCGACTTCCTCATGTCATGACTTACCTATTTATGATGAATATGATGATGAGCATGTCGAGTTGCCTAGTTGTGATGTTATGCTCCATAGGATATCATGTGAAAATTCTTTTGGTCACATCATGTTTGACAATCCATTGAACTTGTCATACACTATGAGTGAGATCTCCCATATGGCGTCATGTCAATCTCAACATAGTAGCTATGCATGCCCCATTCAAATAAATCCATTTGCACTTATGGAATAGATGACGAGATCATGGTCATTGACTTTTGTTTTTTATGTGATGATATTGCCATGCTTCCTTTACATGATTTGCGCAATTCATCTACTATGCCATGCCATGATCACATTGTTCCAAATATGCTTTGTTTTGGATGTTGTCAATACTCTCCATGTGATGTTTCTAATAATGATCATGAGGAGACCCCCATAGTTTTCTCATACATATTAGGAGATTTCGATGCATTCCATACATTGCATGATTCTCATAATTGCTTGCACATATGCATTCCATGAATAACAATGCTCTACATATTTCTTGTGATGCATTACACAATTTGAGTCTCCATTATGCTATACATAACAACAAACCTATCATGATGGATGACATGTTTCTATATCACGCATCTCATTTATTTGAGCATTGGCTATTTTGTGCTAACCAACACAAGCACGTGCGCATCATGATGGATGATGAGTACGTACATATACCAGGCACACACAATTTTTCCTTTGCCTTTCTTTTTTGTAGGTACTCACATATACTCGTCAACCTCTCAATCCCAAGAGTTGACGAAACGAGATCTTGAGAGTAAATATGACTTGGGATCCCGTGAACTATCCTTCCCACCGCTATCTTCGCGCAACGACTATGCGCATCTCTCTCACTTGGCTCTCACACGGCTATGGGCTATATACCGCTTGTCGCTTCATGCTCATTTTACCGTGTTCACTTTGCATGCTATGCTTGCTTCTTTGCCATGCAATTGTGACCCTTGCTTGCATCTACCCATGATTCACCATTATGCTACTCCTATGTGTATTTTCATGCTTGGTGGAGATCCTTGTTGCTGTTGCCATGTTTATCATGTGCCTCATTCTATTGATGCTTGTTGTGTTGGGAGAGTCATGATGTTCCATTGCCATTTACATAGGACTTCTTGCGAACACCATGAACCTACTTTGCTCATATCTTGTTTTCATGCTTGTGATATGTCATGTGAATTACTCATGCACGCTATTTGCACCCGCGACATGCTTGCCATGATTCCTTCTAGTACATTGCATGTTCGCACTACTAGCTTGCTTGCCTTGATTCATATGATTGCTTGATTTGTCGCATCACCCATGTTCCATTATTACTTGCTTTCTTGGGTTGATGACATATATGTTCATGTCTCTCACTTGATTTGTATTGATCATTGTCTCTTGTCTCCATTAGTGTCATCTCTCATATACCCTTGTATTGAGTGCCAACTTGCTATGCTTATTGATCGTGGAGACTTGGACATATTACTTGTGATGCATGCTTGTTTGGTTGAACCTATTGCATTTGGTTGTTCTCGCATCATATGGCTCCATACTATGACATGCTCCCTTGTCCTTTCTTATGATGAGCATGATGCATACACTTGTTGGGTATCTTACCACACGAATGATAGGTTTTGCACTTCCGCCAACCTCAGTTGTTTTTCCGCGTGTTTGTCTTGTTCTTTCATTTTGGAAGATTCACAAGGCGGTGCCGTTATGCGACAAGTTGGTCATGCGAAGGCATACACGATATGCAACACCAACATTTGCAAGAATCTCCTAAAGGTGAACTCCTTCCCTTTGAGCCATCCTCAAATACGCATATTGGATGGGTCACTCTTTCATTGTTGTTTCCTTCTTGTTGTCTACATGATACATTTCGCGAATGGAGGAGCGACATTGAAGATTGGCTCTATGGACCTTCACATTGAGGAGCACTCGGACTTATTGGAAACACCTTCGAACCTCCACTCATGCCAAGACATCGAGCATTGGTACACCAACACCTCCTTATTTGTTGATTGTGCTCACACATGTCATGCTCGATGGACATATCATACACATGAAAAATTTGCATCTTATGCATGGATTGACTCATATTATGATTGCCTTGTTGCATCTTGTCTTTCTATGTCATCCATGATATATGAGTTGTGCATTTCCTTAGCAATTTTTTTGTGATATACCTTGATGGCATATTCATACATCATGATCTTATTGCCTATCATCAATTGCATGATCACATCACATTGAGCATCCATTGCCATATTCATGCAATTGATAAACCGTCTCACTATGACATCATTTTGCACCGTGGTTGCATTGATCACATTCACAACACATATGTGTGCACAATGGTTGCATTTTCGCCCATGAATGCTTTGCATATCTTTCTAGATAATCTTGATAAGCTTCATGCACTTTGTCATGAACGATCTTGTCGCACGGACTCATTATTACATGATGGACACTTTGTGTGCGCTAACCATTGTATTTCTGAGTGTTGTTTGTGTTTGCTCCTTTTGCATGTATACCACTCCGACAACACCTTGGAGTACTTGGATTGCGCAATGTCTTCAACTCCGTCCAACTACATGTCCATCCACAACAACCGTTTCCATGGTGATGAGGATCACGATCCGAAGTCGGATCTTTCCCAAGGGAGGGGAGATGATGCGGAGCATCCTATGATCATCCCCATGTACACTTCAACTACTCCCCAAGCCCCAAGAGGACATACGATGAGACCTCGACCATACACCATTGGACACAAGGTGAACTCACTCCTCTCCGAACCGTCACTTTCCACATATGAGACATAGCTACTACCTCATGCATGGACCTTGCATATACTCAGGTACAACCGAGACGACCATGGAGGATCCAAGGACCAAGGCCAAGCATGGAAGAGGAGAAGTAAGAAGAAGCATGGACAAGCTTCTGGAAAGCCTAGAACTTCCGGCTCTGCCGGAACTTCCGCCCCCCGGACCTTTCGGCCTGCCCGAAACCTCCGGCCCCCGGAGTCCAGACTAGCCCCGAGCGCGCCAACTCTCTGGATAGCCCGGAACCCGGCCGGAACCTACCCGGAACTTCCGGAGCCCGGAACTTCCGGGCCCACCGAGAACTTCCGGCCTGCCTGCATGCAAAGACTCGGGCCAAGGGCCCATGTATCCCCCCTCTCACTTACCCCTTCGTGGGCTAGCACTATATATACTCGCCCACCTCCTCCTAGTTAGGGTTAGCATTGGTTTAGCTCATATTTAGAGATAGAGCATTGCTCATCCATATCGGATCTACTCGACGAGAGAGACCGCGACCTCTACGGAGAAGATCCCTTTGGATTCAAGACCTCCTTGCGGAGAAGAACATCAAGACCTCCTCACGGAGAAGACCGGTTACCTTCGTATCGTCCGTTGTTGACTTTGGATCTTGTATCTCTTATCGTGTTTCGAGGATCTAGCACTTGTGTAATCATTCTTGTTGGTCTGAGTGTTCTCTCGTGTTCTTCTTGTGTTTTCCCCTCGTTTCTCTCATCGTGTTCTTCGTGTTCATCGCGGGATCCGCTCCTTTCGTGAAAGATCGGCCGATTAGGATTCCTAACCTACATCACGAGGGCCGTCGGTGACGAGGCAGTCAGGCAGGGGTGACCAGCATGGGCGGGGCGCGCGAAGGAGTAGTGGCGAGCTGCGGGCGAGCGCCAATGCGCGCCGGCAGGTCCCGGCCATGGCCTGGTGCGCCATGGGAGGCGCGGGACGCGGGCGACGCCAGCGATATGGGGTGTGCGGCAGGGGCGGGGCCGGCGGCCGTGTAGGTCGAAGGAGGAGGAGGCGATGCGAGGGGGTCAGAGGTGAGGAGCTCGCCGACCAGAACAACGGCAGGGCGGCAGAGGTGGTCGAAGCATGGCAAGGAGGACGCGTGTGAGCGGGATCGGGCGCAGGGTCTCTTTCTCCTCTCTGCTCTCTTCCTGGCGGCGTGAGGAGGGGCGATGGGATCGATCGGGTGGAGTGGGGATCGAATGTGGGGAGGGCGAGTGTGTGGGGTTAGGGTTTCTGGTGGGCGAGGCCAAGTAGGCCAGGGGCGTGCGGGGGTGGGCCTGCAAGTCGGTCTGCCACTCGGCCAACTGGGCCAAGGCCCAATCGGGGGAGGGGGGTCTTTTTTATTTTAGTAATTTTCTTTACTGTTTTAACTTTATTCTCATTTGTGTTTTTTTGTTTTACAAAATACATACAAGAGCACCCAAATTAGTGTGACTAGTTTTACCACTGCCACAAAAAGTTGCACTCCTAAATAAAATAGTTTAACACTTTATAAATTATAAAAGGCATTTATTTAATTTTTTAAGCCATTGTTTTATTTATTTTGGGGCTTTTAATTAGTCCATAAAAATGTGGTTTCTTCTTCAATATTTTCTAGGGATTATTTGTCACACAAAGAACATTTTAGTTTTAACGTTTGAATACTTGGACCATTTGACTTTAATTTAAATTTGAACTTCGAATGGATTGGAATCAATGCGAGATTAACAACAATGACAGCGGTGACATGTCATCATTAATAGAAGTTCACTGTAGTTTAAATATCCGGGCGTCACACGCTCGAAGCCAGTCGCGGAGGAGTGGCGAGTTGCTCCATCCCGGCACAGCGAGGAGCATGGCGGCACGGGCATCGCCGCCTCCAGTGCCTGCAACCGTGCCATCCGCCGTTGACGCGCCCGTAGCTGCGCTATGCACGTACAGAAAGAAGCTGGCTGCACGAATGCCGCGAGGTGGAGGCCGCCGCCACTTGTATCCCATGGAGGCCACCACTGGCGCGTTGCCGGCCTGTACATGCGGTGATCTGTCTGGTCTTTCTCTCAGACCATCGTGGGCACACCCGTCTGGGCTTCACGAAAGCACCTTCCTCTTCGGCTGAAGCATTCTCTTTGCCACTTCGATGAACAGCGTAGTCGGACATAGGGAAGATACGGGGGAAGAATATGTCTTCGGGGCTCCCGGTAGTCCGGTTAGCGGGCTGCCGGACATGGAGAAGACAAAGGGATCCGTCGTGATCGGCCGTAGACTAGTGTAGTGTATCCGTTCATGGAAGTAGAGGTCTGCGCGACTGTATGTGCATATAGTTTTACCTTTTAAGTTAAATATGTCCAATATTTAACCATTCTCGTCAGAGTTTATATGAATTCACTCATGTTTATTTGAAATCTAGCCGTGTTCGCATGAATTTCATCCGGTTTATTGAAAAAGAGTTTGAAATGTATGTGGCTACGGTTGGGTGGCGTCTTTCCACATCTATGTCCACGGATATGTCCCCCGTCCACGGACGAATGCGGGAAAAAATTACGGGTTACCTTTGGAGATGCCCTAAATACTTGTACTTTTCTCTAGAAAGTTCATAAACATTTTAAAACTTTGACTTGAAAAAAATTAGATGTACATTTATCCGTTCATAATATATAATATCAGTGGATCGGATTAGCCTAGGGAAAGATACATATTTCAAACTCGGCGCCGCATGATTCACACTACCGAACGACAGTAAACACACAACCGAGATCACTTGGGAATAAGTTTAGGCCAAAGCTAGACCTTCCAGTTGATACTATAATATAAAAACATATACTACGCAAAACGTTTTCCTCTTGCTCCGACCAAGAGCGAGTCCCATGCTAGTGTTTCCCCGCCTCGCGTTGGTGTCGTCCTGGATCAGCTTCATCTGTTGTGCCCTTAGAGCATCTTCAACTGGGGGTCCAAAACTAGTCTTAAATGTTTAGGTGGTCCGTCCAATCACTGATCACTTATGATTTTTTAATTCAGACAAACATCTCAAACATCCGGGTTGAACGGCACCTCTTATATCCAGTTTAAATATAGAGCGAATATAGAATCGCTCGGGCACACCCAGACGCGTCCACCTGATAAGCCCGGCTCACCACCGACTTCAGGGCTGTCCCACAAAAAATCCCATCCGGCTCATCGCTCCGAAACTCTAGCTCACTCACACTTCGCTTTCTTGCTCCTTCCTCTCCTTACACCAATTTTGATCGAATCCGGCGCAATGACGAGCTCCAGCAGTCATTCTGACTCCAAGCTTTTATAAGCTTATCCTCATCGTCTTGGAGCGATCCAAGGTGAAGACCGGTGTTGGAGCTGCTCTCTCTCGCTACGGACGAAGTAAGACGGAGTACAAGCAGATAGTTTTGGCGGCCAGCCGTACACACAGCCTCGGCCTTTTCTCACTTCTATTCTCCTTACACTAACAGGCAAATATGATACAACTATTAAGTAGCAGACTCATGCATGCGTAGCCGCCCCGTTATGCTAGCCACTAACTGCATGAACCACATGACCTGGCACTCAGCGAACGAGCCCACGATCTAACTACCAGCTAACTCCATGCGCCCACACAATGCGCTCCCACACGCACACCGCGGCTGCCCGCAACGGAACCGCCAACGCATCTAGCTAGCTAGCTCACGCGACTGTACCATTGCACACACATACATGCCACGCCCCTGTGTCCCGTACGTCCCACGTGCACCCAACACGCCCGACCGCACCAGATGCCGTGGCTTATTCCAATACTTCCCTAAGCCACGGCCTAGAGGAGTCTGTCGTCGTCGACGTTGGTGTCGGTCAGGAGAGCCTGCTCCGGCGCCGGTCCTTCCGGCAGCTACGGGCACTCGCGCCGAAAGTGCCTATACTCCCCACAATTGTTGTAGTGTCCACGATGCTTTCCTTCATTGCTCGACGTTGTGCTCTCCCGCAATCGTCGTTGTGGTTGCCGAAGCCGCGTTCGCCTTGCCGCCGCTGCCGAGCCGTCCGCTGTGCCGCAGTCATCACCAGCTGCCTGTCTGCGCGCTCGCCGCGGGCCTCCACGCCCCGCCGCGTCCTTTCTTCGAACGCCTTGAGCCGTCCGAGCCTCCTCGAACGCCATCTCCTCCACGTTGCAGAATTGCTTGATTCCGGCGACCGCCGCGTACAGCCGGTCCGACACGGTGTCTACTAGCTTCTTCACCATGGCGTTGTCGTCGAGCGTTGACCCGAGTAACGCGTACCTCGCCGCCATGCCGCTGACCTTCCCGACGTACTCGTCCAGCTCATCGCCGTCGTCCATTCGCAGGCGATCAAACTCGCCGTGCAGCGTCCCATACCTCCTTCGCGGTTGGCTTTGTCGCCACCTGCATTAGCAAGTTAGCTGTGAAAGAGAGAGTTAGTCTAGGGACAGACCGAACAACAGGGGGAGGCTCCGGATCTGCAGCCTTGCCACAGACGCAGCTTCCCCGTCGACGCAGCTCGGATGCTGGCGCTGACCGATCCCAGCCCATGCGCAGTTTCTTCGGGCGGCCTGTGCAATCCGCGCCTCCCCTACGCCGTCGCCTGCCCCCGTCGGCTGCTGCTCCCCCTCTTGGGAAGTGGTGGGTGCTTGTGCCGGCCCCGCCGGCCTGGACGCGCACTCCAAAATTAGAGGCGCGCGCCGCCCACCGCGAGAGGCAGCGGGAAAGGGAGAGGAAGGGGCGGAGCCCGATGAGGACGCGTGCCTGATAACCCACAAGTATAGGGGATCGCAACAGTTTTCGAGGATAAAGTATTCAACCAAAATTTATTGATTCGACACAAGGAGAGCCAAATAATATTCTCAAATATTAACAGTTGAGTTGTCAATTCAACCGCACCTGAAAGACTTAATATCTGCAGCAAAGTATTTAGTAGCAAAGTAATATGGAAGTAACGATAACGGTAGTGAAAGTAACAGTAGTAGTTTTTATAGTGATTGTAACAGTGGCAACGTAAAAGTAACTAAGCAAAGATCAATATGTCAAAAGCTCGTAGGCAATGGATCAGTGATGGATAATTATGTCGGATGCGATTCCTCATGCAACAGTTATAACATAGGGTGACACAGAACTACCTCCAGTTCATCAATGTAATGTAGGTATGCATTCCGAATATAGTCATACATGCTTATGGAAAAAAACTTACATGTCATCTTTTGTCCTACCCTCTCGTGGCAGCGGGGTCCTACTGGAAACTAAGGAATATTAAGGCCTTCTTTTAATACAGTACCGGAACAAAGCATTAGCACTTAGTGAATACATTAATTCCTCATACTATAGTCATCACGGGGAGTGGTCCCGATTATTGTCACTTCGGGGTTACCGGATCATAACACATAGTAGGTGACTATTGACTTGCAAAATAGGATCAAGAACTTACATATATTCATGAAAACATAATAGGTTCAGATCTGAAATCATGGCACTCGGGCCTTAGTGACAAGCATTAATCATATCAAAGTCAAAGCAACATCAATCCTAGAACATAATGGATACTAGGGATCAAACCATAACAAAACTAACTCGATTACATGATAAATCTCATCCAATCCATCACCGTCCAGCAAGCCTACGGTGGAATTACTCACGCACGGCGGTGAGCATAATGAAATTGGTGATGGAGGAAGGTTGATGATGATGATGATGGCGACGGATTCCCCTCTCCGGAGCCCCGAACGGACTCCAGATCAGCCCTCCCGAGAGAGATTAGGGCTTGGCGGCAGCTCCGTATTGTAAAACGCGATGAATCCTTCTCCCTAATTTTTTTTCTCCCCGAACGTGAATATATAGAGTTGGATCAGTTTACGTCGGTAGAGCCTCAGGGGGCCCATGAGGCAGGGGGCGCGCCCCGGGGGGGGGGGGCACCCCCACCCTCGTGGACAGGGTGTGGATTCCCTAGAGTTGATTCTTTCGCCAGTTTTTTTACTTATTCCAAAACATGTCCCCGTTGATTTTCAGGTCATTCGGAGAACTTTTATTTCTGCACAAAAATAACACCATGGCAATTCTGCTGAAAACAGCGTCAGTCCGGATTAGTTCCATTCAAATCATGCAAGTTAGAGTCCAAAATAAGGTCAAAAGTGTTTGGAAAAGTAGATACGATGAAGACGTATCAGCGCCTCCTCGAATGGTTCTACCGCCGGTTGCTTACGGCCGCGGAGATGGACGCGCGGCGGCTCCGCCGGAAGAACACCAAGGCGCTCCTGATTGTCATTGAGTAGTCCGAGCACGAGGCGGCGGAGGCAGCTTGGCTCACGAAGCTCAAGCAGCAGCAAGACCGGGAGGTCCGGCGATTGAAAGGTCTCATCATCCTCTCCGACACCTCTGACGACGATTGCGAGCACGGCTCCTCGTACGACGACTCAGATGATCCGCTACCAGCCGCTGACGACTAGTGGAGCTTGTCCATAGCGTTGTAGTCGGCCATGACAGCGGCTGGCGAGCCAGAGTTCATGCAGTCGATGACATCGACGAACACCCTATCTGAGTCTCTTCTCGCCTCCTCGCGATGTGTCACAGGCTCAAGGATGTGCCTCGGCCTCGACTGGTTGGAGTTGGCCGTTTGGACGAGATGGAATAGAACACATGAGCAACCGAGAAGCACATGCATGCTCGTTAATGCGTGAAGATTTGCTTATGCTTGAAACATCCATGAGATAGTCCATCTCCTATGGCAAGCTACAAGGCAGTAGGGGCCACATCTTATACCTAATGAAAATAAAAATTCGTTTGGGCTGGGGTGGGGGTGGGGGGGTGGGTGTGGCGCCACCCCAAGGCTTCACGTAGCTCTACCATTGCCCTGACGCTACGAAGACACGGTGGATATCGGTCTTTGCCAGTAGTGATGGAGCAAGGAAAACTTAATGAGGAGGGCCATGTGTTGTCAGGGGAGGAGCTAACCAAACCATCTGTGATATGATGGGAAAATCTGCACGTTGGCCCGGGCCGAGGCCCCTGACAGTCCTTGCCTCAGCCACCGCTTGTTGGTGGGAGGGCTCCTGCTTCATTTTTAGATGCATTTTCTTAGTTTGTTTAGGGTTTGTTTCCTGCCCTGGAAGACAAGGCGGGGACAACATTCTGAAGATGGAATATGATTCTTTTCTCCCAGCCCTTGCCCTGACAGAGCGTCTATTGTCAGAGGAGGATGTGTGGAGGTGTGTCTCCGGCGAATCTAACGGGATTCAGTCGATGTTTGTCTTCGATGGCTCTGCTTGGATCCGGTCTTCGTTTGTCTATGTTTGTGTCTCTAAAGGTTGGATATTTTAAATCTACGCTGCTCTTCATCGAAGACGATTGTTTTTCTAGGATGCTAATCTTTGGAGCCTTAGCACGGCGACTTCACGATTGTCTACTACAACAAGGTTTGCCAAGCTTGGGCGAGGGAGGGATGTTGACGGCGACACACGTTCAGCTCGCTCCAGGTAGTTGTCGTTGCTAGGTGGCGTATGGACATGGATATAATTTATATTGCTTATTTGTTCTTTACGCTGCCATGATGTTTGCTAAATAGATTATAAGTTTTCCCCATGAAAAAACATATACTTATCTCAGACTATCACACGTAGGACGCTTTTCTGAGGGAGAAGAACTTAGAGATGAAGTCCTATCAAATCAAACCTCTCCTCATAGGATTTTTTCCATTTTCTCCCAGTGACTAGGGAAAACTCTATCCAACAGGCTTCACCATCGAGCTCGTGGATTCGCTTATCCTTTGCATCTCGTTCCATCAGTTAGTGGTGAGTGTGGAATCCCGATGCCTTCGCTCCTTCTAGTAGTTCAGGTTAGAGCTTTTTAGTCCTTACATGTGCGACACCCATGCGGATGGCGGCGCTTCTTCTTCGAGTCTGACTTTTGGGCTCCGATCCTCCGCAAGTTCGTCCACATGGACATTATTGACGGAGCTCCGACATATATTCCTGCCATCTCCTTGGGGAGGCGAGGTTAGGGTCTCTCGCCATGTGTCCTCAATGGCGAGATTTGATGCCATTGCTTCAGGTCTATTCAATGGTTCCATGGCGACGACTACGACTCTAAGGCATTGGTCCTTAGGGGCATGTGCACGAAGACTTCTCAACTATCATCGAAAAAGTCAAACCGGCTTAGATAGGGGAGCGGCGCGTTGATGGCTCATTCTGGCATCGGTAGTGGTTGTTGGTAGTCTAGAGGCTTCAATGTCATTTTTATTATGTTTGAGGTGCTTTGTACTTCGTATAATTGTTGGACGTCAATACTGGCTGAACGTGAGTCATCTGATCCCATTGAACGTTTTTGAAGGATCTAAGATGGCGATAATGTCGCCTAGAGGGGGAGGGGTGTTGAGTAGGTGACTACCAAATTAAATCCTTTTCTTAGTTGCTTTTGCACAAAAGTGCGGAAATATAAGTTTTCTAGAAATGAAACTAGGTGATACAACCCTATATGATGTGTTGCAACAAGCTAGTAAGCTACACAAGACAACACACAAGCAAGTATAAACAACAAGCAAAGCTCGCGTAAAGAGACAAGCGAAAGCGGTGAAGATGATGATGTAGTCCAAAGTTCACACACTTGGAGTGTGCTAATCTCCATTTGAGAGGGGAGAACATTGAATGCTCCCACGAAAACAAGTGTCTCACCTTCTTCAACCACAAGAAACGAATGCTTTGGCTCGCTTCGTCTAGGGGTAGCTCTTTGGGGCAAGCTCCAAAACGTCGCAAACGAGCCCGGAGCACAATCACACGACTTGGAAACTCCCGTGTAACGCCAACTGTCTAGGGTTCTCACAAATCCAAGAGTAACAATATTTGCTAGGATCTCATGTGAATCAACAAACTCAAGTTTTTTTAGATGGATTGGTAGATCGGGTGTTCCGCCTTGTCTGTCTGAAATATGGTTGGCTAGAGACAGATGAATCAAATATTGAAGCTTTGAATCAGTGGAGGAAAGAGGAATGGAGTTCGTCCCCTTCCCTGTGGAGAAGAAGGGGCTATTTATATGTCTCCTAGTTTTCTGCCCGTTATGTTCATTCTGGCAAAGTCGGATTATCTCGGCAATATCCAACGATTATTTGACTTTAGAGAGGCTACTGTCATCAAGTCAGTTAGTCTAACTAATCAGATTATCTGGGTAATATCCAATGATTATCTGACTTTACATAGGCTTTTGTTACCAAGTCAGATAATGGCTAGATATTAGACAAATAGTCCAACTTGTCCTAGAGTCAAATAACAAGTGAAACATGGGCTCGTCTCTCATTGGGATTTGGGTGGTAATTTTGTCTTATCATTTTCATTGATTCCACACACGATCCATGTTGTATCCCCTCTTACGAGAAATTGTCGGTAGAAAATTGAGCGTGTCATCTTCTTTTATCCTTTAGCTTAGAGGGTTGCTGGCCAATTTTATGTGCCGTTCCAATAATGCATATACTGAAAGCACATTCAAAACATAGTTAGTCGTCTAATCATTATTGTTATTAACACCAAAACACTCATTACGAGCGGATAGCTTTTCAGAGTTCGTCCGAACTGGGAGGAATGAACTGGCGAACCTCTCATAGAAAAAGAGCGTTCGCGGTGTTGCCCTCAAGATCGAACGAACAGAGCAAAGAGCCATCGATAAACCCACCTCGTTAAACAGACGTGTCCAATAAAAAATGGGCCACAAACAAGCCCATCTTGAGAAGTTACAAAGGCCTTAAGAGCATCTCCAACGGCCACGCTAAATAAGCGCCGCGCTGTAAATTTGTTTTTTTAGTGCGCGCGCAATCGATATAGGGGCGCAATAAATAAGCACGTGCGACATATAGAGTTGGACACGCAGTCTGAATCACCATCGTGCGCTGTGTATTTGGTGCGCCCGCTTCCGCGCGTCGCACACTCAAGCGCTCGCGCCACACTCGCTCCGTCGGCCACCTTCGCCCCGCTCGCGCCGTCATCGGCGAATTGACCTGATGGATGCCCATGCCGGCACCCCCCTCACCCCTTCCTACACCCGCGACCTCTCCGCCGCCGCTGCAAACCCTAGAACGGGGAGCTTTGGCTTCACCTCCGCCAGAGCTCCTCCAAGCACCGGCATCGCACGCGGACTTTTCATGCCGCCACGGATGACCTCGTCGGCGGGTGGCGTGGCGCCCGCCGTGAAGCCACGTGCCCCCCTCTTGAAGCTCCCAAATGCGGCACGGCTGAAAAAGGGTGTCGATGTCAAAACCGGCAAATCTCGGGTAGGGAGTCCTGAACTGTGCATCTAAGGATCGATGGTAACAGGAGACAAAGGACACAATGTCTACCCAGGTTCGGGCCCTCTTGATGGAGGTAATACCCTACGTCCTGCTTGATTGACTTTAATGAGTATAAGGGTTACCAGAGTTGATCTACCACGAGATCATAATGGCTAAACCCTAGTTGTCTATCCTGTATGATTATGATTGTGTCTACGGACTAAACCCTCCGGTTTATATAGACACCGGAGGGGACTAGGGTTGTACAAAGTCGGTTTATAAAGAAAGGAATATTCATATCCGCATGCTAAGCTTGCTTTCCACGCCAAGGAGAGTCCCATCCGGACACGAGGGAAGGCCTTCTATCATGTATCTTCACGACCCATCTGTCCCGCCAACATCACGTAGCCCGGACACCCGAGGACCCATAATCCAGGACTCCCTCTGTAGCCCCTGAACCAGTCTTCAATGACGATGTGTCCGACGCGCAGATTGTCTCCGGCATTGCAAGGCGGGTTCCTCCTCCGAATTCTTCAAAGCAGTTGACCGTCAGTACTATATCCGACTGTGTACAACAGTCATACCCCTGAATTAGAATACAAATAAGTTTTGTCCTCTGAAAATTTTACTGGTGAGACGTTACGTCTGACCATTCTATTATTTCAAACCATTTTTCGGCCTCCCATTTCGTGTTTCAAGACGCAACCACCGACGTCACGTCTTGTCAAAACAGAGATCGTGCCCCCTTATTATGGTATTCTTATCAATACGAGTATGGGAAACCCAACCATGTTGTAGCAACCAGACCTCAAATGGTCCAATCTCTGTGCTCAGGTATCATCCCTGGATCAGTAATACTGAAACCACACAGTACTTAAAGGATTTATAATAGAGTAACAATCACACACTTATTATATCGAGTGTCTCAAAAGAGAACTTATTACAATAAATATGGCTTAAGGCCATCAAATAACGATAACAGCGGAAGGCTTGGAAGATAAGTGAGTCCATCAACTCCAACGGCATCACTGAGTATAGAACCACGACCTAAAGGCACCTTAATCGTCGTCTGAAAAGTCTGCAACATGAACGTTGCAGCCCGAAACGGGTCAGCATATGGAATATGCTGGCAATGTAACACATAGAGAGCAATGAAAGAAATAGGCTATACTATATGCATATTTGGCTGGTGGAAAGCTCTATAGTTACAGTTTTGCGTAAAGCTAATTTTTCCCTACTGCAACGGAATAAAATTTTATTTAACTATCATGGAAGTTTTTAAACATTGAGAATGGTTGACAGCATTCTCAATCCCAATTAAGCATCATCATTAAAAACCCAGCAAAATTAATTTAGAGTAACATGATGAGATTCACATGATAATCCAGGTACTAGATACTCAAGATGTCCATAACTGGGGACACGGCTAACCATAATTAGTTTATACACTCTGCAGAGGTTTGCGCACTTTTTCCCACAAGACTCGATCTCCTCCGTTGGGATTCTCGCACTACATGGTGTTTGAGAAACGGATGACCGAGACATAGTCTTTCAGAAGCACTAGCACCTTACGATCGGATAGACCGTTACACCTACTTTCCCCTACATCTGCTAGTCTACCAATGTAAGAATTCGCACGACTTAATCAACTATGCTAGAGCCCATAGTAGCTTGTGGCTGCACACGGAAGTTTCTAGCATGAATAATCTCATGATCCCTTTGAGCCTGGGTGGCGGTCCAAAAGAAAAACAGGCAATCGCTGGAATACCCAGGTGCCTCAATCCACCCAGATGTGTATTTAAGTTGCCACCTTAGATAAACCATTAATTTAACAATCTCACATCTGTCATGGATGCACTCACCCAATCCACGTCTACTAGCATAGCATGGCATAATAAGCAAACGTAGAAGTAACTCCCAAAGGTTTGATAAACGAACAGGTGATAGGTACTACCTCATCTACTTCCCAGAACCCATAATTTAATTAGATCCTAATCATGCAAGGTGTGAGGATTGATCTAATGCAATAAAAACTGGGTAGTAGGAGGTATGATCAAAGTGTTACTTGCCTTGATGATGATCCGCAAAACCTAGCGATTCAAAGTAGCAAGCGGCGCACTCCGGGTACTCTATCGCAAACAAACAAGCATACAATAAGTACTCAACTAATGCATATGTAAAACTCGAGTAAGAGATCTAACCAGAAAGTTCAACTTAAAACTCCGGTTGGCAAAAGAATCAAATCGAACGAAGCAATGAAAGACAAACGACAAAGAAAACAGGCTTCGTTTACTATTCTGATCTAGGGCAATTTTTACAGTGGCAAAAACTTGTTTGAGTTGGTTAAACGGAATGAGGGTTTCGAGATGAAACTCCAGGCGCTTGATTCGCCTGATGCCGATAAACGAGCGAAAAGTTATACTAGAACAAAAATCGGATCAGGAATCTCGATCAGAAAAATCGCGGATTTAATCCGCGAAAAAGAAAAACGACGAACAGATTAACGAACGAACGTTCGTTATCTGGATCTAAACGATGAACGCGTTCGTTAAAATGGACGAACGAGCGAACGCTCGCTAATTAACTAAACCGAAAAAATCGATCTAACGGAAAAACAGATCTAAGTTTTTTTAAAAAACGATCGGTTTTCTTCACGAAAACCGAGGCAACGACGTCTACCTCGGCGACTCCGGCGAACGGCGGCGGCGGCGGCGCGGCTCCGGCGATCATCGGCGGCGGCGGCGGATCGGCGCGGGTGGCGGCGTGGGTGGCGACGCGGCGGGGCGGCGGCGGCGCGCGGGGCGGCTAGGGTTAGGGTTTGGGGTGGGTGGCGGTTGGGCTGTCCCGGGCCTCGGGCGGCGCTATAAAAAGGCCTCGGCCAGGGAGTCCTGGCCGGATACGGCCCGTAGGTCGGTTCGGATTTTTTTTAAATAGTTACGCTCAGAAAAAACAAAAAAAACTAAACGGACTCCAAAAATCCCAAAATAAAATTTCCCCGTCTTCTAAAATCAAGACGCACATGATAAACATTTATTTGGGGGCCTAAATGGAATTTTGAAAAATGCGAATTTTTCCTAAATTCAAATAAAATAGCAAATAAAACCAAAATAAAATCTTATTTGATTTTTTTATTAAATCCTCAATATTTCTTTATTTTGGGAAAGTCATTTTATTCCCTCTCTCATATTTTTGTATTGGAAATAATTGAAGATAAAATAAATAAAATCAAATGATCCTATTTTCAAAATTTGAGAAAACTCAAATATGAAAATAATGAAATCCCCAACTCTCTCCGAGGGTCCTTGAGTTGCGTAGAATTTTCTAGGATCAACCAAAATTCAATAAAATATGATATGTAATAATGATCTAGTGTATAACATTCCAAATTGAAAATTTGGGATGTTACAAACCTACCCCCCTTAAGATGAATCTCGCCCTCGAGATTCGGGTTGGCTAGAAAATAGGTGATTGTGGTCCTTCAGCAAATCTTCCTCTCGTTCCCAGGTGGCTTCATCCTCTGTGTGGTGGCTCCACTTAACTTTGCAAAACTTGATAACCTTGCTGCGGGTGACTCGACTGGCATACTCAAGAATCTTGACTGATTTCTCCTCATAAGTCAAATCACTGTCCAACTGAATCGCTTCCGGCGGCACTGTATCTCTCAGTGGTATATCAGCCATCTCCGCATGGCACTTCTTCAACTGGGAAACGTGGAACACGTCGTGAACTCCTGACAATCCTTCGGGAAATTCCAACTTGTAGGCTACTTCTCCCATACGCTCCAAAACTTTGTATGGTCCTACAAAATGTGGCGCTAACTTTCCTTTAACTCCAAAGCGCTTAACTCCTCGAAGTGGAGATACTCGAAGATAAACTCGGTCCTACTTCGTAAACTGTCTCCTTACGTTTTGAATCTGCGTAGCTCTTCTGCCTGGACTGGGCTACTTTGAGCCTATCACGAATCAACTTCACTTTCTGTTCAGACTCCTTAATCAGATCCGGTCCAAACAACTGGCGGTCTCCAACTTCATCCCACGACAATGGGGTCCTACACCTCCTTCCGTACAAGGCTTCAAAAGGGGCCATCTTCAAACTGAATTGATAACTGTTGTTATAAGAGAACTCTGCGTATGGCAAATTCTCGTCGCAACTAGATCCGTAATCTAGCGCAGAAGCTCTCAGCATATCCTCCAAAATCTGATTGACTCTCTCGGTCTGTCCATCTGTCTGTGGATGGAAAGCTGTACTGAACTCCAGCCTGGTACCCAAAGTTTCATGCAACTGATTCCAGAACTTTGAGGTAAATTGGGTTCCTCTATCTGATACAATGCTCCTTGGAACTCCATGCAGACATAAGATTCTGGTCATGTATATCTTTGCCAACTTGGCACTAGTATAGGTATTCTTCACTGTAATGAAATGAGCTACGTACCTTTGTCAAACGATTGACTACAACCTAAATCGAGTCATAGCCTGACCGAGTTCTGGGTAAACCCGTAATAAAATCCATGCCTAACTTATCCCACTTTCATTCGAGTATCGGCAATGGCTGTAGCAATCATGCTGGCTTCTGATGCTCTGCCTTTACTCTCTGACATACATCACAAACTGCTACATACTCTGCAATATCCTTCTTCATTCCGGTCCATCAGAAAGTATCCTTCAAATCCAAATACATCTTGGTATTTCCTGGGTGAATCGAATATGGTGAATCATGGGCTTCCTGCAGAATTAACTTCCTGATCTTTGGGTCATTGGGCACATAAACACGGTCTTCAAACCATAGGGTATCGTGCTCATCCTCACGAAATCCTTTTGCTTTTCCTTTGCTCATTTTCTCCTTAATAGAAGCGATCTCTTTGTCAGTCCTTTGAGCTTCTCTAATCTTATCCATCAAAGTAGACTGAATCTCCAATGCTGCTACATAGCCTCTCGGGACTATCTCCAAACAAAACTCACGAAGGTTTTCGGCTAACTCCCTTGGTAAATCTCCTGTGATTAAGGTGTTGACATGACTTTTACGGCTCAACGCGTCAGCTACTACGTTAGCCTTTCCGGGGTGATAATGCAATCTCATTTCATAATCCTTGATGAGCTCCAACCATCTCCTTTGCCTGAGATTCAACTCCTTCTGCGTGAAAATGTACTTCAAACTCTTGTGATCCGTGTATACCTCACAATGGTTTCCAATGAGAAAGTGTCTCCAGGTTTTCAATGCATGCACTACGGCTGCTAACTCCAAATCATGCGTAGAATAATTCAACTCATGAGGCTTAAGCTGTCGTGAGGCATATGAAATAACTCTTCCTTCTTGCATAAGCACTGCTCCAAGTCCTCAACGTGAAGCATCGCAATACACCTCATAATCCTTGGTCTGATCTGGCAAAATCAACACGGGTGATGTAACCAAACGTTTCTTCAACTCCTGGAAACTGGCCTCACATTCCTCAGTCCATATGAACTTGGTATCCTTCTTCAACAACTTCGTCATAGGCTTCGCAATCTTTGAGAAATTTTCAATAAATCTCCGGTAGTATCCTGCAAGTCCAAGAAAACTCCGGATCTCTCCGACTGTTGTTGGCGCTTCCCAATTTGTCACAGTGTCAACCTTGGTGGGATCTACTGCTATACCTTCTCCGGATATAACGTGTCCGAGAAATCCAACTTCCTTCAACCAAAACTCACATTTGCTAAACTTGGCATATAACTAATCTTCTCTGAGCTTACCAAGTACCAAACGCAAATGCTCCTTATGCTCCTCTTCGTTCTTCGAGTATACCAGGATATCATCGATGAACACTACGACAAATTTATCCAGAAACTCCATAAACACCTTGTTCATCATGTTCATAAAATATGCAGGTGCGTTAGTCAGACCAAATGACACAACGTTATACTTGTATAGCCCATACCTGGTGGTAAAAGCCATCTTAGGTATATCCTGTTCTCGAATCTTCAACTGATGGTATCCTGATCGCAGGTCGATCTTGGAAAATACCTTAGCTCCTTGCAATCGATCAAATAGATCATTGATCATCGGTAGTGGGTACTTGTTCTTGATGGTTACTTCATTCAATCCTCGATAATGAACAACCATCCTTAACGATCCATCCTTCTTCTCCACTAGAAGTACTGGAGATCCCCAAGGTGAAGAACTTGGGCGAATATAACATTTATCCAGTAACTCCTTAATTTTCTTCTTAATCTCCACCAAATCCTTTGCGGGTATCCTATATGGTCTCTTAGATATTGGCCCTGTGCCTGGCAAAAGCTCAATCAAAAACTCAATATCTCTATCTGGTGGCATGCCTGGCAACTCTTATGGAAATACATCAGGGAAATCCTTCACCACTGGTACTTCCTCCTGCACAACTCCTGTTAAACAATTTACTTGAGTCCTCTTCGGCACATGCCGGGATACATACTTGATCCTTCTCCCTTCTGGGTGGTAAGCAAAATTGACTTACTGGCGCAATCGATGTTTCCTCCATACATTGACAGCCAATCCATACCCAAAATTACATCCAAACCTTGTGATTCCAAAATGATCAAATCCGAGGAAAACACATGCCTACCTATACTCAATGGCACTTGAAAACATCCCTTACTAGCCATATACTCCGCTCCTGGTGAGCTTACTAGCATAGGTGTTCTAAGAACTTTGGTGGGCAGGTTATAATTATCCACAAATTCCCTTGATATGTATGAATGTGATGCACCAGTATCAAAAAGAACGAGTGCAGTAAATGACTTAACCAAAAACTTACCGATTACTGCATCCGGCTGCTCTTCAACCTCCTCCACATTAACGTGGTTCACATGTCCCCTGTTGAAAGGGTTCGGCTTCTTCCCAGATCTTCCCTTGCCATTTCCATTCTGGGATTCAGGACATTCATTGGCATAATGTTCGGTCTTCTGGCACTTAAAACAAGTGACTTGGCTTAGGTCTCTCTTGGCTGGGGTTGATGGGTTGGTGCGGTTCTGGCCGTTGCTTCCTCCATTCCCATTACCATTCTTGGTGCCATTGTGATTGTGCAAGCTACCTCCTCCATGGGTATGCTGAAAATGTCCTCCCGGCCTAGGGGTAAAACATGGCTTCTTGTAACGCCCTCGATGCGGCTATATCTTCTACGTGTCGAAGCACGACTTAGAGGCATAACCACATTGAAAGCAATGTCGCAAGTAAGTGTTGGAAATATGCCCTAGAGGCAATAATAAATTAGTTATTATTATATTTCCTTGTTCATGATAATCGTTTATTATCCATGCTAGAATTGTATTGATAAGAAACTCATATACATGTGTGGATACATAGACAACACCATGTCCCTAGTAAGCCTCTAGTTGACTAGCTCGTTGATCAATAGATGGTTACGGTTTCCTGACCATGGACATTGGATGTCGTTGATAACGGGATCACATCATTGGGAGAATGATGTGATGGACAAGACCCAATCCTAAGCCTAGCACAAAGATCGTGTAGTTCGTATGCTAAAGCTTTTCTAATGTCAAGTATCATTTCCTTAGACCATGAGATTGTGCAACTCCCGGATACCGTAGGAATACTTTGGGTGTGCCAAACGTCACAATGTAACTGGGTGGCTATAAAGGTACACTACAGTTATCTCCGAAAGTGTCTATTGGGTTGGCACGAATCGAGACTGGGATTTGTCACTCCGTGTAAACGGAGAGGTATCTCTGGGCCCACTCGGTAGGACATCATCATAATGTGCACAATGTGACCAAGGAGTTGATCACGGGATGATGTGTTACGGAACGAGTAAAAGAGACTTGCCGGTAACGAGATTGAACAAGGTATCGGGATACCGACGATCGAATCTCGGGCAAGTACAATACCGCTAGACAAAGGGAATTGAATATGGGATTGATCGAATCCTCGACATCGTGGTTCATCCGATGAGATCATCGTGGAACATGTGGGAACCAACATGGGTATCCAGATCCCGCTGTTGGTTATTGACCGGAGAACGTCTCGGTCATGTCTGCATGGTTCCCGAACCCGTAGGGTCTACACACTTAAGGTTCTATGACGCTAGGGTTATAGGGAATAGATATACGTGGTTACCGAATGTTGTTCGGAGTCCCGTATGAGATCCCGGACGTCACGAGGAGTTCCGGAATGGTTCGGAGGTAAAGATTTATATATGGGAAGTCCTGTTTTGGTCGCGGAAAAGTTTCGGGTTTTATCGGTAACGTATCGGGACCACCGGGAGGGTCCCGGGGGTCCACCAAGTGAGGCCACCAGCCCCGGAGGGCTGCATGGGCCAAGTGTGGGAGGGGACCAGCCCCAGGTGGGCTGGTGCGGCCCCCCACCAAGGCCCAAGGCGCAAGGGAGAGTGGAAGGGGGCAAACCCTAGGCTCAGATGGGCCTAAGGCCCACCTAGTGGTGCGCCTCCCTCTCTCCCCCTCTTGGCCGCCCCCTCAAACCCATCTAGGGCTGCCGCCCCTCTAGGGGTGGGAACCCTAGAGGGGGCGCACCCTCCTCCCCTCCTCCTATAAATAGTTGAGGTTTGGGGCTGCCCAACAGATGACGATTTGATCTCTTCTTGGCGCAGCCCTACCCCTCTCTCCTCCTCGTCTCTTGCGGTGCTTGGCGAAGCCCTGCTGGAGTACCATGCTCTTCCACCACCACCACGCCGTTGTGCTGCTGCTGGATGGAGTCTTCCTCAACCTCTCCCTCTCTCCTTGCTGGATCAAGGCATGGGAGACGTCACCGGGCTGTACGTGTGTTGAACGCGGAGGTGTCGTCCGTTTGGCACTAGGATCTCCGGTGATTTGGATCACGACGAGTACGACTCCTTCAACCCCGTTCTATTGAACGCTTCCGCATAGCGATCTACAAGGGTATGTAGATGCACTCTCCTTCCCCTCATTGCTGGTTTCTCCATAGATAGATCTTGGTGACACGTAGGAAAATTTTGAATTTCTGCTACGTTCCCCGACAGTGGCATCATGAGCTAGGTCTATTGCGTAGATTCTGTGCACGAGTAGAACACAAAGTAGTTGTGGGCGTTGATTTTGTTCAATATGCTTACCGTTACTAGTCCAATCTTGTTTCGACGGTATTGTGGGATGAAGCGGCCCGGACCGACCTTACACGTACTCTTACGTGAGACTGGTTCCACCGACTGACATGCACTAGTTGCATAAGGTGTCTAGCGGGTGTCTGTCTCTCCCACTTTAGTCGGAACGGATTCGATGAAAAGGGTCCTTATGAAGGGTAAATAGCAATTGGCATATCACATTGTGGTCTTTGCGTAGGTAAGAAACGTTCTTGCTAGAAACCCATAACAGCCACGTAAAACATGCAAACAACAATTAGAGGACGTCTAACTTGTTTTTGCAGGGTATGCTATGTGATGTGATATGGCCAAGAAGAATGTGATGAATGATATGTGATGTATGAGATTGATCATGTTCTTGTAATAGGAATCATGACTTGCATGTCGATGAGTATGACAACCGGTAGGAGCCATACGAGTTGTCTTTATTAATTGTATGACCTGCGTGTCATTGAACAACGCCATGTAATTACTTTACTTTATTGCTAAATGAAGGAAATATGCCCTAGAAGCAATAATAAAGTTTTTATTTATTTCCTTATATCATGATAAATGTTTATTATTCATGCTAGAATTGTATTAACCAGAAACATAATACATGTGTGAATACATAGACAAACAGAGTGTCACTAGTATGCCTCTACTTGACTAGCTCGTTAATCAAAGATGGTTATGTTTCCTAACCATGAACAAGGAGTTGTTATTTGATTAACGGGATCACATCATTAGGTGAATGATCTGATTGACATGACCCATTCCATTAGCTTAGCACCCGATCGTTTAGTATGTTGCTATTGCTTTCTTCATGACTTATACATGTTCCTATGACTATGAGATTATGCAACTCCCGTTTGCCGGAGGAACACTTTGTGTGCTACCAAACGTCACAACGTAAAAGGGTGATTATAAAGGTGCTCTACAGGTGTCTCCAAAGGTACATGTTGGGTTGGCGTATTTCGAGATTAGGATTTGTCACTCCTATTGTCGGAGAGGTATCTCTGGGCCCTCTCGGTAATACACATCACATAAGCCTTGCAAGCATTGCAACTAATGAGTTAGTTGCGAGATGATGTATTACGGAACGAGTAAAGAGACTTGCCGGTAACGAGATTGAACTAGGTATTGAGATACCGACGATCGAATCTCGGGCAAGTAACATACCGATGACAAAGGGAACAACGTATGTTGTTATGCGGTCTGACCGATAAATATCTTCGTAGAATATGTAGGAGCCAATATGAGCATCCAGGTTCCGCTATTGGTTATTGACCGGAGACGTGTCTCGGTCATGTCTACATTGTTCTCGAACCCGTAGGGTCCGCACGCTTAAGGTTTCGATGACAGTTATATTATGAGTTTATGAGTTTTGATGTACCGAAGTTAGTTCGAGTCCCGGATGTGATCACGGACATGACGAGGAGTCTCGAAATGGTCGAGACATGAAGATTGATATATTGGACGGCTATATTCGGACACCGGAAGTGTTCCGAGGAAGTTTCGGATAAAACCGGAGCACCGGGGGGTTACCGGAACCCCCCGGGGGGTTAATGGGCCTCATGGTCCTAAAGTGGAGAAGAGGAGGGGCTGCCAGGGCAGGCCGCACGCCCCCTCTCCCTCTAGTCCGAGTTGGACAAGGAGGGAGGGGCGGCGCCCCCCTCTCCTCTGTCCCTTCCTTCCCCCTCTCCTAATTAGACAAGGAAAGGGAGGGGAGTCCTACTCCCGGTAGGAGTAGGACTCCTCCTGCGCGCCACCTACTAGGGCCGGCCGCACCCCCCCTTGGATCTTTTATATACGGAGGCAAGGGGAACCCCTAGACACACAAGTTGATCCACGTGATCATATTCTTAGCCGTGTGCGGTGCCCCCTTCCACCATAATCCTCTATAATATTGTAGCGGTGCTTAGGCGAAGCCCTGCGACGGTAGTACATCAAGATCGTCACCATGCTGTCGTGCTGACGGAACTCTTCCCCGACACTTTGCTGAATCGGAGTCCGGGGATCGTCATCGAGCTGAACGTGTGCTAGAACTCGGAGGTGCCGTAGTTTCGGTGCTTGATCGGTCGGGCCGTGGAGACGTACGACTACATCAACCAAGTTAACGCTTCCGTTGTCGATCTACAAGGGTACGTAGATCACACTCTCCCCCTCTCGCTGCTATGCATCACCATGATCTTGCGTGTGCATAGGAATTTTTTTGAAATTACTACGAAACCCAACAGTGGTATCCGACCCTAGGTTTTATATGTTGATGTTATATGCACGAGTAGAACACAAGTGAGTTGTGGGCGATATAAGTCATACTGCTTACCAGCATGTCATACTTTGGTTCGGCGGTATTGTTGGACGAAGCGGCCCGGACCGACATTACGCGTATGCTTACGCGAGACCGGTTCTCCCGACGTGCTTTGCACATAGGTGGCTTGTGGGTGACAGTTTCTCCAACTTTAGTTGAACCGAGTGTGGCTACGCCCGGTCCTTGCGAAGGTTAAAACAGCACCAACTTGACAAACTATCGTTGTGGTTTTGATGCGTAGGTAAGATTGGTTCTTGCTTAAGCCCATAGCAGCCATGTAAAACTTGCAACAACAAAGTAGAGGACGTCTAACTTGTTTTTGCAGGGCATGTTGTGATGTGATATGGTCAAGACATGATGCTAAATTTTATTGTATGAGATGATCATGTTTTGTAACCGAGTTATCGGCAACTGGCAGGAGCCATATGGTTGTCGCTTTATTGTATGCAATGCAATCGCGCTATAATGCTTTACTTTATCACTAAGCGGTAGCGATAGTCGTGGAAGCATAAGATTGGCGAGACGACAACGATGCTACGATGGAGATCATGGTGTGGCGCCGGTGACGATGGTGATCATGACGGTGCTTCGAAGATGGAGATCACAAGCACAAGATGATGATGGCCATATCATATCACTTATATTGATTGCATGTGATGTTTATCTTTTATGCATCTTATCTTGCTTTGATTGACGGTAGCATTATAAGATGATCTCTCACTAATTATCAAGAAGTGTTCTCCCTGAGTATGCACCGTTGCGAAAGTTCTTCGTGCTGAGACACCACGTGATGATCGGGTGTGATAGGCTCTATGTTCAAATACAACGGGTGCAAAACAGTTGCACACGCGGAATACTCAGGTTATACTTGACGAGCCAAGCATATACAGATATGGCCTCGGAACACGGAGACCGAAAGGTCGAGCGTGAATCATATAGTAGATATGATCAACATAGTGATGTTCACCAATGAAACTACTCCATCTCATGTGATGATCGGACATGGTTTAGTTGATTTGGATCACATAATCACTTAGAGGATTAGAGGGATGTCTATCTAAGTGGGAGTTCTTTAAGTAAATTAATTGAACCTAAATTTATCATGAAACTTAGTACCTGATAGTATCTTGCTTGTTTATGCTTGATTGTAGATAGATGGCTCGTGTTGTTGTTCCGTTGAATTTTAATGCGTTCCTTGAGAAAGCAAAGTTGAAAGATGATGGTAGCAATTACACGGACTGGGTCCGTAACTTGAGGATTATCCTCATTGCTGCACAGAAGAATTACGTCCTGGAAGCACCGCTGGGTGCCAGGCCCGCTGCTGGAGCAACACCAGATATTATGAACGTCTGGCAGAGCAAAGCTAATGACTACTCGATAGTTCAGTGTGCCATGCTTTACGGCTTAGAATAGGGACTTCAACGACGTTTTGAACGTCATGGAGCATATGACATGTTCCAGGAGTTGAAGTTAATATTTCAAGCAAATGCCCGGATTGAGAGATATGAAGTCTCCAATAAGTTCTATAGCTGCAAGATGGAGGAGAACAGTTCTGTCAGTGAGCATATACTCAAAATGTCTGGGTATAATAATCACTTGATTCAATTGGGAGTTAATCTTCCAGATGATTGCGTCATTGACAGAATTCTCCAATCACTGCCACTAAGCTACAAGAGCTTCGTGATGAACTATAATATGCAAGGGATGAATAAGACTATTCCCGAGCTCTTCGCAATGCTGAAAGCTGCGGAGGTAGAAATCAAGAAGGAGCATCAAGTGTTGATGGTCAACAAGACCACTAGTTTCAAGAAAAAGGGCAAAGGGAAGAAGAAGGGGAACTTCAAAAAGAACAGCAAGCAAGTTGCTACTCAAGAGAAGAAACCCAAACCTGAACCTAAGCCTGAAACTGAGTGCTTCTACTGCAAGCAGACTGGTCACTGGAAGCGGAACTGCCCCAAGTATTTGGCGGATAAGAAGGATGGCAAGGTGAACAAAGGTATATGTGATATACATGTTATTGATGTGTACCTTACTAATGCTCGCAGTAGCACCTGGGTATTTGATACTGGTTCTGTTGCTAATATTTGCAACTCGAAATAGGGACTACGGATTAAGCGAAGATTGGCTAAGGACGAGGTGACGATGCGCGTGGGAAACGGTTCCAAAGTCGATGTGATCGCAGTCGGCACGCTACCTCTACATCTACCTTCGGGATTAATATTAGACCTAAATAATTGTTATTTGGTGCCAGCGTTAAGCATGAACATTATATCTGGATCTTGTTTGATGCGAGACGGTTATTCATTTAAATCTGAGAATAATGGTTGTTCTATTTATATGAGTAATATCTTTTATGGTCATGCACCCTTAAAGAGTGGTCTATTTTTATTAAATCTCGATAGTAGTGACACACATATTCATAGTGTTGAAGCCAAAAGATGCAGAGTTGATAATGATAGTGCAACTTATTTGTGGCACTGCCGTTTAGGTCATATCGATGTAAAGCGCATGAAGAAACTCCATACTGATGGACTGTTGGAACCACTTGATTATGAATCACTTGGTACTTGCGAACCGTGCCTCATGGGAAAGATGACCAAAACACCGTTCTCCGGTACTATGGAGAGAGCAACAGATTTGTTGGAAATCATACATACATATGTATGTGGTCCGATGAATATTGAGGCTCGTGGCGGATATCGTTATTTTCTCACCTTCACAGATGACTTAAGCAGATATGGGTATATATCTACTTAATGAAACATAAGTCTGAAACGTTTGAAAAGTTCAAAGAATTTCACAGTGAAGTTGAAAATCATCATAACAAGAAAATAAAGTTTCTACGATCTGATCGTGGAGGAGAATATTTGAGTTACGAGTTTGGTGTACATTTGAAACAATGCGGAATAGTTTCGCAACTCACGCCACCCGGAACACCACAGCGTAATGGTGTGTCCGAACGTCGTAATCGTACTTTACTAGATATGGTGCGATCTATGATGTCTCTTACTGATTTACCGCTATCGTTTTGGGGATACGCTCTAGAGACGGCCGCATTCATGTTAAATAGGGCACCATCAAAATCCATTGAGACGACGCCTTATGAACTGTGGTTTGGCAAGAAACCAAAGTTGTCGTTTCTGAAAGTTTGGGGCTGCGATGCTTATGTGAAAAAGCTTCAACTTGATAAGCTCGAACCCAAATCGGAGAAATGTGTCTTCATAGGATATCCAAAGGAGACTATTGGATACACCTTCTATCACAGATCCGAAGGCAAGACTTTTGTTGCTAAGTTCGAAAACTTTTCTGGAGAAGGAGTTTCTCTCGAAAGAAGTGAGTGGGAGGAAAGTAGAACTTGACGAGGTAACTGTACCTGCTCCCTTATTGGAAAGTAGTGCATCATAGAAAACTGTTTCTGTGACACCTACACCAGTTAGTGAGGAAGCTAATGATGATGATCATGAAACTTCAGAACAAGATACTACTGAACCTTGTAGATCAACCAGAGTGAGATCCGCGCCAGAGTGGTACGGTAATCATGTTCTAGAAGTCGTGCTACTAGATCATGATGAACCTACGAACTATGAAGAAGCGATGGTGAGCCCAGATTCCGCAAAATGGCTTGAAGCCATGAAATCTGAGATGGGATCCATGTATGAGAACAAAGTATGGACTTTGGTTGACTTGCCCGATGATCGGCAAGCAATTGAGAATAAATGGATCTTCAAGAAGAAGACTGACGCTGACGGTAATATTACTGTCTACGAAGCTCGACTTGTCGCAAAAGGTTTTCGGCAAGTTCAAGGGATTGACTACGATGAGACCTTCTCACCCGTAGTGATGCTTAAGTCTGTCCGAATCATGTTAGCAATTGCCGCATTTTATGATTATGAAATTTGGCAGATGGATTTCAAAACTGCATTCCTGAATGGATTTCTGGAAGAAGAGTTGTATATGATGCAACCAGAAGGTTTTGTCGATCCAAAGGGAGCTAACAAAGTGTGCAAGCTCCAGCGATCCATTTATGGACTGGTGCAAGCCTCTCGGAGTTGGAATAAACGTTTTGATAGTGTGATCAAAGCATTTGGTTTTATATAGACTTTTGGAGAAGCCTGTATTTACAAGAAAGTGAGTGGGAGCTCTGTAGCATTTCTGATATTATATGTGGATGACATATTACTAATTGGAAATGATATAGAATTTATGGATAGCATAAAGGGATACTTGAATAAGAGTTTTTCAATGAAAGACCTCGGTGAAGCTGCTTACATATTAGGCATTAAGATCTATAGAGATAGATCTAAACGCTTAATTGGACTTTCACAAAGCACATACCTTGACAAAGTTTTGAAGAAGTTCAAAATGGATCAAGCAAAGAAAGGGTTCTTGCCTGTGTTGCAAGGTGTGAAGTTGAGTAAGACTCAATGCCAGACCACTGCAGAAGATAGAGAGAAAATGAAAGATGTTCCCTATGCTTCAGCCATAGGCTCTATCATGTATGCAATGCTGTGTACCAGACCTGATGTGTGCCTTGCTATAAGTCTAGCAGGGAGGTACCAAAGTGATCCAGGAGTGGATAACTGGACAGCGGTCAAGAACATCCTGAAATACCTGAAAAGGACTAAGGATATGTTTCTCATATATGGAGGTGACAAAGAGCTCATCGTAAAAGGTTACGTTGATGCAAGCTTTGACACTGATCCGGACGATTCTAAATCGCAAACCGGATACGTGTTTACATTAAACGGTGGAGCTGTCAGTTGGTGCAGTTCTAAACAAAGCGTTGTAGCGGGATCTACATGTGAAGCGGAGTACATAGCTGCTTCGGAAGCAGCAAATGAAGGAGTCTGGATGAAGGAGTTCATATCCGATCTAGGTGTCATACCTAGTGCATCGGGTCCAATGAAAATCTTTTGTGACAATACTGGTGCAATTGCCTTGGCAAAGGGATCCAGATTTCACAAGAGAACCAAGCACATCAAGAGACGCTTCAATTCCATCTGGGATCTAGTCCAGGTGGGAGACATAGAGATTTGCAAGATACATACGGATCTGAATGTTGTAGACCCGTTGACTAAGCCTCTTCCACGAGCAATACATGATCAGCACCAAGGCTCCATGGGTGTTAGAATCATTACTGTGTAATCTAGATTATTGACTCTAGTGCAAGTGGGAGACTGAAGGAAATATGCCCTAGAGGCAATAATAAAGTTATTATTTATTTCCTTATATCATGATAAATGTTTATTATTAATACTAGAATTGTATTAACCGAAAACATAATACATGTGTGAATACATAGACAAACAGAGTGTCACTAGTATGCCTCTACTTGACTAGCTCGTTAATCAAAGATGGTTATGTTTCCTAACCATGAACAAGGAGTTGTTATTTGATTAACGGGATCACATCATTAGGTGAATGATCTGATTGACATGACCCATTCCATTAGCTTAGCACCCGATCGTTTAGTATGTTGCTATTGCTTTCTTCATGACTTATACATGTTCCTATGACTATGAGATTATGCAACTCCCGTTTGCCGGAGGAACACTTTGTGTGCTACCAAACGTCACAACGTAAAAGGGTGATTTTAAAGGTGCTCTACAGGTGTCTCCAAAGGTACATGTTGGGTTGGCGTATTTCGAGATTAGGATTTGTCACTCCGATTGTCGGAGAGGTATCTCTGGGCCCTCTCGGTAATACACATCACATAAGCCTTGCAAGCATTGCAACTAATGAGTTAGTTGCGAGATGATGTATTACGGAACGAGTAAAGAGACTTGCCGGTAACGAGATTGAACTAGGTATTGAGATACCGACGATCGAATCTCAGGCAAGTAACATACCAATGACAAAGGGAACAACGTATGTTGTTATGCGGTCTGACCGATAAAGATCTTCGTAGAATATGTAGGAGCCAATATGAGCATCCAGGTTCCGCTATTGGTTATTGACTGGAGACGTGTCTCGGTCATGTCTACATTGTTCTCGAACCCGTAGGGTCCGCTCGCTTAAGGTTTCGATGATAGTTATATTATGAGTTTATGAGTTTTGATGTACCAAAGTTAGTTCGGAGTCCCGGATGTGATCACGGACAGGACGAGGAGTCTCGAAATGGTCGAGACATAAAGATTGATATATTGGACGGCTATATTCGGACACCGGAAGTGTGCCGGGGAAGTTTCGGATAAAACCGGAGCACCGGGGGGGGTTACCGGAACCCCCCGGGGGGTTAATGGGCCTCATGGGCCTAAAGTGGAGAAGAGGAGGGGCTGCCAGGGCAGGCCGCACGCCCCCTTTCCCCCTAGTCCGAATTGGACAAGGAGGGAGGGGCGGCGCCCCCCTCTCCTCTCTCCCTTCCTTCCCCCTCTCCTAATTAGACAAGGAAAGGGAGGGGAGTCCTACTCCCGGTAGGAGTAGGACTCCTCCTACGCGCCTCCTACTAGGGCCGGCCGCACCCCCCCCCCTTGGATCCTTTATATACGGAGGCAAGGGGCACCCCTAGACACACAAGTTGATCCACGTGATCATATTCTTAGCCGTGTGCGGTGCCCCCTTCCACCATAGTCCTCGATAATATTGTAGCGGTGCTTAGGCGAAGCCCTGCGACGGTAGTACATCAAGATCGTCACCATGCTGTCGTGCTGACGGAACTCTTCCCAGACACTTTGCTGGATCGGAGTCCGGGGATCGTCATCGAGCTGAACGTGTGCTAGAACTCGGAGGTGCCGTAGTTTCGGTGCTTGATCGGTCGGGCCGTGGAGACATACGACTACATCAACCAAGTTAACGCTTCCGTTCTCGATCTACAAGGGTACGTAGATCACACTCTCCCCCTCTCGTTGCTATGCATCACCATGATCTTGCGTGTGCGTAGGAATTTTTTTTGAAATTACTACAAAACCCAACACGTAGAGCTGGTGGTATTGTTCCCAGGTTGGCCCGCTGGTCGAAGGAGATGGCGCGGAGATGGGATAGGCCTGCTGCGGCAGAGGAGGCCGAGGCCCAAGGATGCCGGCCGCGTTGGGCGCAGCCCAGCCCACACGAGGAGCCTGCAGCGGCGGGATCAGGGCCCCATACAAAGCTAAGTAGCCCGCCGTAGGAGCGCTTGGAGGAGGCGCAAGGCCGGATGCAGAGCCGCCGGAGCCAGAGCCAAAGCCGCCGCGGCCACGGCCGCTCCCGCGCCCGCCTTTGTCGCTGGTAGGCGAGGAGATCGGAGCCTTCCCCTTGTCGGTGCTGGAGGGGGTGCGGTCGGGAGTGGAGCCGTGGTCGTCCGCCTGGCCGATGGTGAGGGCGTTTGGAGAGGACTCCGGCCGGCCGTCGATGCGGGAGCGCTCGTTGGCGAAGATCTCTTACAGCAGCAGTCGGGAGCGCGCCTGGACGAACGACGGGAAGGGGTCCTGCATGGGGAGCAGGGTTGCCATGACCTGGAAGCGCCTGTTGAGCCCGCAGATGAGCTGCAGGGTCAAGGTGTGATCAGAGATGTGCTCTCCGACGTCGTCGAGGGTGTCGGCGAGGTTCTTCAGGCGCCGCGAGTATTCCGCAATTGAGAGGTCGCCCTGGACCGTGTTGCATAACTCAGCGCCCAGGATGATGGCTCGCCCCGCCTGGTTGTTGCGGAAAATAAGGTAGAGGTTCGCCCAGACGTCGTAGGCAGTGCTTGTCGGCGACACGACGACCTCCTGCAGATCCTCGGCGAGAACGCCGTACATCCACAGAATGATCGTGAGATCGTCGTTGCGCCAAACGACACTCTCATGAAGTGGGTCGGTGGCGTCGTCGAGATGTCCCTGGAGATTGTACTTGCAGCAGATTACATAGAAGAGTTGGCGCCACTTGGAGTACGAACCCGATTCAAGAGCGAGCTTCGGAGAGAAGTAGTGGGCGATGGAGGGGGGCAGCCCTATGGCCTACGACGGCCCAGCTTCAGCGCCGTCGAGGAGAGGGATCATGGGGCCGCCGGCGCCGCGCTGGGGTGGCGGGACTGGCGTGCTGCCAGCAGTGCGCAGGATGCCCGCGCAGGGCGTGGAGGGCGCCGTGGTGACCGCAGGGAACGCGACAATCGAGGAGGAAGAGCCGCCGCGGGGTTTAGGATGCAGCGCGCCCTTACCGCGGTCAGCGGCCGGCGTGGCACGGCCAACGGCCGGCATGGCGCGGGCGATAGCGGGTGCTACGCGGGCAATGGTCGCCGCGGCACGAGCGACGGGGGAGACGGCGATTGGGCGAGAGGAGGCAGGGGAGTCGAGGTCGGCCGATCGGGTACGTTGGAGGAGACGATCCATGGCGGAAGCAAGAAGGATTGTAAAGAAGTCTAATACCAAGTTGAGCTGTATGTTTCTCACACCTTGTATTATTTATCTGCCTCTTGTGCTTTAAGTACAGTTTACAAGAGGAGATGACGAGAATGGGGTGAGAGTACAACTGCATGCCTAGCATGCAGGACGTACAAGCGCACGTAATGCGCATGCAACGCGTGTGTAGTTAGAGCAACTTCAACGGGGCGACTCATTTCGTCCGCCCGCGTTCGTTTGGATCGGCGCGGACAAAAGTGGCGGCCCAATGCGCCGACCCAAACTTAAATCGTGTCCGCCCGGCGTCCGCGCCGACCCATTTCCGGCCCAAAATTGCGCCTGGAATGCGTCGGCGCGGACGCGAAGCGGACGCGCCGCGCGTCTCCTCGCCGTCCGCCGCGTCCCCACCTGACGGCTGTCCAACCGCTACGGTCAACATAATTTATGACGACCGCCCACCTTGGGCCCACGCATCAGCGACGGCGGTCGTCCTTTTTTAAGCCGGGCGTGCGGCGGGGCCGTCCTCATCCACTACCACTCGCCCCCGTCCCCATCTGGCCACCCCTGCCCGCACGCCGGCGACAACCCTAGCCACCGCCAGCATGGGTTTCTTCTCCGGCGTCGGCAGCAGCCGCAAGGGCAAAGCCCCCGCCCGCCATTCCCCCTCCTTCCCCGCCCTCCCCGCGCCGGCGCGCGCTCCCCGGTAGAGGAAGCGCATCAGCGTGCCGGTGCACCAGGCCGAGTGGCACTGGCACCACCGCGTGCCTCTGCCGTACCCGGACGTGACGGTGCCGCATGACTGGCATTTGGATCCGGAGAGGATCCCAGTGCCGGCGGCGCCGCGGACGGCCAGGGCCCATGCGGAGGAGGTGCGGCGCCGGCGGGCGTTGCTGAGCGAGGAGCAGCGCGCCGACCCGCGCTTCGCCGTCGACTCGCTCAACTGGGCTCGATGGTTCGCCATCGAGCACGAGGAGGCGAGGCGACGCGGCGTCCGCGGCATCGAACACAGCCTGCCACCGCCCGCGCTCGTCGTCCGCGACGAGGATCAGGAGGCCGAGGCCGCCTACCAGGCGGCCATCAAGGAGAGCGAGGAGGAGGAGCGGTGGAGGGAGGCGGACGAGGCGGCTTTCGAGGCTGCCATGGCGGAGGCCATGGCCCTCTCCGCGGCGGGCGACTGCGCCGTGCCGCCGGTGGCCTCGCCGTCCCCGCCCAAAGCCGAGCCGGAGGAACCGGCCTACATCGAGCGCTACTCCTAGACCGGAGTAGACCGCGAGTGGGTCAGCGCTCCGCCGATCTGGCTCGGGGTGACGGAGAAGCAGGAGGCGGCCTACCTCGACCACTGGCGCCGCGTTCGGCTTGCCGAGGACCGTCGGGAGGGCCAGCGCCTGCAGATGCTCGAGCGCGAGGCCGAAGGGGAGGCGCGCGAGGCCCAGGCAGCAACGGCAAAGCCCGACATCACCGCCATCTGGAACACGGCGTTCCCCTGGGCCGGACCTGCCGACGTTGATCGACCTGACCGGTCCCCATGCAGACGCCGCCGCCGACGAGGACGCCTAGGGCAGCGCGTCGTCTAGTTTTTAGTATTTTAATTAATGTAATGTGGACTTTCGCCGGCCTTCGTGGCCGGCTTTTATGTTTAATTAAACGCACGTATTTATTTTCAAAATGCTTGCAATACTTTTTTTGACGCGCCAATGAAATGGGTCGGGCCAGTGTTGGGCGCTCGCGCCGACCCAAACACATCGCCAGACGTTTGTGTCCGCCGGGCCGACCCAAACGAACAAAAAGCGACAAAAACGCCGTCCGTTTGGGTCGGCCCGTTGGAGTTGCTCTTAGACCTCCTACTGAATCGGTCGTAGAGAGTTATCCTGGAAACGTGCCATGCATGGGCATGGTCGAACAGACGGAACACAAACGAGCGTGGTAGATAGCCATCTCGTCCCGTCTAGTAATGTATCTCCAGCATTGAACATGCGCAGACACCGGGGACGCGTCGTGGGCGGCGCCCTCGGATGGGGCACTGCTTCGATGGTGGAGCTAGTGATAGGTGACGTTCACTCTGGATCGGCGTCAATACGAAGTCGCCGCTCTACAGCGGCGGCCCCAGGCTGGAAGGCGCGTGGGCAAGGATGGGATGGATTTGGGTTGGTCAGAGTGCTCAGAAGCAGACGCGACCGTTGTCCGAACGCCATTAAGATCTTTCTAGTTTGTCTTCAATTTGCGAAAGAAAATGAAACCGAACCGTCTTGCGGATCGATACAGGACTACAATACATCTGAACCATACAGTTTGAATGGTTGCCGGCAGTTTAGTGTGTCGGCATTGAAGATGCCCTAATCGGAGCAGCATTAAAGCTGAAAAAGGCCTCCAACCACACTAGCCTACCTTCTTTTCCGCCTCCGTCGATGGTGCCACATTCCGTCTTCGGCGTAATTCTAGCCAGCCCTCATCGGGAATGTAGTTGGCCTTTAATCAGCAAAATCGTTCACCAGAAAGAAAGAGATGCCCACGCAGGAGCTTCAGGACCTACCGTTTGCTTTCTTTGCAAACACCGACGCAAATTACCGCAAAACTTGTCCTTACCCAGCATGTGTGATTTAAAAACTATAAACGATAATAGTCGGCATGATTAGTTCTCATTAGACCTTTTTCAGCGCAAAAGTATTTAGATGAGGTGCTAAATGCATTAAATATCTTAGCAACTCATCTCTTCAATGCATAGGTGTTTAACTTGTTGCTGCTAAGGAGGACGGGGTGTCGACCCGTTGGCTGGGCAGCTAGGGTTGCTGCCAGCCCACCCGAGTTCGATCCCCGGCTCGGACGCGCGGTGCTCACCGAGTTTCTACTGTAAAAAATGCCAACGAGGGTTAGCCCTTGAGTTGGTCTCATTAACTTGTTGTTGCTAAGCATACTTTATTTAATGAGTTAGCACCTAAAGACTTCTGTGCATTGGTCAAGTTGTTTCATTTAAGTGGTTTGCCTATGTTCTCGTGCTTGGCATTGGTTCATGGGTCACCAAAATGCTCTCTCTCCTTAGACTAGTCACAATGAGAGTAACTTAACTAGTAACATCACACATTTCGATATAAGATTGCTTATGTGGCAACTAATTAATGAGGAGAGAGGGGTTTGTGATAACTTAGCTAGTTACTGTAACATCATATTTTTCAAAACATAATGAGTCTATAGCCTAATAAATGAACTCTTTCATGATACCACTCATATGTTACTACCCACTATGGAGGTAGTAACATAGACTAGTAACATCGGCAAGTTACCACTCTATATTACTCCCCACTGTGAGCGGTCTTACGCTAGTCATAATGGGAGTAACTTAGCTAGTAACATAACACATCCCAAAACAAAATTGCTTATGTGGCACCTAGTTAATGAGGAGAGAGGTGTTTGAAGTAACATATTATGTTACCATCACATAGCGCTTCCCAAGAAATATTAAGTCTATAAACTAATAAATGCAACCATATATGATACTATTTCTATGACACTTTGCACTATGAAGGTACTAACATAGACTAGTGTCATATGCATGACACTAGTCTAAGTTACTCCCCACTATGACCAGCCTTAGAGCAAGTATAAGTAAGGTACAGTCAGCAGGCTGTAAGAATTAAAATATTATATGTTTGCTGAGTAGGATGAGAGAAGAGAAGAGAGAACAGAAACGGGTTGTAGATTAAGAGCCGGCTGCAACATGTGCTCCAAAAAACAATGCGAGATTGTAAGGTGGACCATCTATTAATGAAGTAGTATTACTTTGTATATAGCTACTATAATATTGGCTATTAGATTGACTGTAGATGATATGACAACTTTATATAGCTAATTTTAATTATACTATTAACCGTGCTCTTATTAAATATTGTATCATTTCCGATTTTCGCTTATGTGACATGCTTAATCCCTATTCACCTTGAAACACTGAAAATGGCCTTAAGTCTGGTAGGTAGCCAGTATCCAATGTCGCATAGCCGCCCACAACTTCCACGCGGCCTTGATTTGCGTCCAGCAATGATGGTCCCAATACATGCATAATTTGTACGGCTCCACTGGACCTGAGTGCCCCGAACGCAATCACCGAATCACTAATCACTGGTCGACCATGCACATGGGGTAAAAGCACAATCCTAGATTGAAGTACTAGTGATTGCATGGAAGTAAGAGAACAACAATCACGTAAAGACAAACTACGTGCCGTGCCATATCCATAGTATCAAGAGCATGTCTAGCAGATCCCATATAACGTCAACCCGCAAAACGCATTTACGGTGTGGAAAAACGGTTTTGCGGACCGGCGTGGGTGAGGGCAGAGCCAGACCTCGCAAACGGACCCGAAAAAAAGGATATTCGCAGTAGATGATCTTTTACGGGTCGGCTACACGAGGTCTGTTCGGGCGCCGCCGCTTGGATCCGCAAACTAAAAACCCTCAATTGAGCGAATTTGACGGCAATTCCGATAAATGAATTCAAATTTAAACAATAAAAAATAATTGACGCACAAATAAAATCATAGTTTTGTAGGACAAATGTAAAAGGACTTGCAAACGACCACGTCTCCCGCTCTTCATTCCGCACCACCTCCATTGAGGTCATCGTCGCCCCCGAACACCTTACCTACGGTGGAAGCGGCTCTGTTGAACGGCATCGCCGGGGAACATGTTGCCGGGGCGGGGGGAGTGGACGAAGGAGACGGCTGTTTCGTTGGAACCTTCTTCCGCTTCACGCCCGAAACCTTGCTCGCCTTCTCCGCCGGCGGCCGGGCAGACCGCACAGCAGCGGCGGCGCCCGGGGTGCGTGCCTTTCCGGCAGGGCCAGCCGGATTGCCGCCCTGAACGATGACGTTGCCTTGCCGCTTGCGGGCAGGCGTGTTGGGGCCTTGGGCGATGGCGGGGGCGACATGGCCGGCACCGAGATCCGGCACGCGGGAGGTGGGGGGAGGGGGACTGCGCGTGCGCAACCTCCACGGTGACGGGGGACGGCTGGAAGGATTCCATAGAGGCGAAGAATGACGGGGAAGACAGACCGGAGCGCGCGGTGGCGGGGCAATGGCGGCCGAGGGGGGGGGAGGGGGAGCGAGAACGGCCGCGCGGAAAGTTCCCTCCCGCCAAATCTCGCTGTGGATAGGAGGCGAGCTCGGGCCGGCCTCCTACCCCGTGAATTTAGAGGTTGAGGTCGAACTTTTGCCGCACCCCGCAAAATCTTTTACGGGTCGGTCGCGTTTGAGGGGTCTGGTCGGGCGAATTTTCCTTGCCGACACGTATTTTTTGGCGGTTATTTTGCAGGTCGCGGCTATATACAGGTTCTGCTAGAGATGCTCTGACTCCATTGCATAATGTAGTGTGTCCGTGTTTCTTGAGATCCAAGTTTGACCGTAATTTAATCAAAGAGACCGATTGCGGCGGGAGCAAAAATTATATCACTTAATTCATATCAAAAATATGAATTCAATGCTATAATTTTTGCTCCGGCGCAATCGGTCTCGTTGGTTAAATTTACTGTCAAAATTGAATCTCGGAAAGTGCGGGCACACTACATTATACTACATTATGGAGTGGAGTGAGTATAAAACAAATTAGTTCCTGCACTATAAGAAATTTGATTTTGTAAAAATAGATACAGCTCAGGTAAGACAATAAATAATATTATAACATATTTTATGGCATGCTCTGAACAATAAAATGGTCATGTTTTAATATAGTCCTATAATATTATAGATGTATTTTCTACAGCTTAATCATGTACCACCTCAGATCGGACTCAGAAGATCTACAACGGATACAGCTAATCCGGCTCCACAAAAGTTGGTGGACGCGCCCGGGCCCATCTGAGGATATTTGACTGGTCACCTCTCAAATGTCCCCTTCCACAACCGGCTATCTTATTAGCAAATCCCTAAATCCATGCAAGCACATGAATCGTAACCTATGTGTACATAAATCGCAGATATAGGGGCAGTGGGTTGAGGACTCCGGCTATAGATGCTTTAAGGGCACTCTCAATGCTTGTGTGGGCAAGGTTTCATAGATAAAAATTTGACGTGACATCCTGATTATTTAATGAGGACAGAGCGAGCAATCATATATTTATAGATCTTCACACCAAATTCAAGATATCTCATAACTTTTCTCTTCGGAAAGACATTAAATGAAGGTTTTTTAATACAAAACTAAGATATACTACCTGCATCTGGGTTTATTAGTCACCTTTGTATTTTGTGTTAAACTTTGAATTAAATTTGATTAGAACAAAATAAATGATCTTTAAAATTTATATTGATAGATTAATATTTGAAAGAAGTTTTCATTGATTTTTTGTATAAATTATATTTTGCTAGTTAAATTTGTGGTTAAATTTTGACACGAAGTGCGAAGGGGATTAATAAATCAGGACGGGGGTAGCAGTGCACCGAAACTCCTATATGGCTATATCTAAACATCTGTTTAATGACATTAAATGTAGCTTAAGACATAGTGCACTAGGACTGCCCTAATGCAATAGTACCATTTTGGAAGTAACTTTCTAATCAATTTGATTAATTGCAAATTGAGTTGTTTAAACAATACTCCCTCCATACTAAAACATAGTGCATCTTAGATTTTTTTTCCCTTCTACTGTACAATGTTTTCCTATGTTATAGTGCGTGCTCCTTGAGGCAATACGACTAGCCACAATGGGTATTAACATAGACTAGTAACTCACCTATGTTATTAGTCGATATTACTATCTCTATAGTGAGGAGTAACATATGTGTAGTAACATGCAACACTTTATTTATTAGGCTATAGACTCATCTTGTCTTGATATGTGTGATGTTACTCATAATATTAGTAACTAGCTATGTTACCAGTTTCCTCTTTTTCTTCATTTATTGTTTGCCACATCATCTATTTTATTTAGATATGTGCGATGTTACTACCTATATTACTTCCACTGTGGATAGTCTACATGAAGAAGAAATGACCCCTCTCAACTCCTCTTTGGTATGTGACTAGCAAGATGCTCGTGCATTGCACGGAATGCCAAGATGCATTTATTTTAGAAAAATTCTGTTGTGATTGACCCATGCAGGAGTAATCTCATGTGTAAAAACTAACGACATCTACAGGTTTACATAACTCAGCACATACACCGCTAATGCAGATCGTCTCCGACTCTGACCTCCACAAGCACGTCGATGGCGTGGTTCGTGTCCCAACAGCTCGGACTGAGCGGAGTGGGGGAGACGAGAAAGAGGAGAGATACATTGAGGAGTGGGGCGTGATGGTGGTAGGTGGTCGGACTGAGCGGAGGCATGAGGATGGACGACGCCGACAACGGTCACCATGCCAGATTGTTTCAGAGGCTTCCTTTTTTAATTGATCATCAATAGGGTTGTGGGGATAAGGATGAACGGGGAAAGACCTTATATGCGAATATGAAGAGAGGTGCGGATATCTTTTTACAAAACTGTCGTAGTTTGATTTCTACTTATTAGATACAGATTAAACGGTCAGGATGACAGATAGATCATCATCACCGACTTGATTTTTTATAAGAAGAGAATTTAGACTAAAACCACTGTACATACTTTGGCAAGAAGGGAGTAGCAACTAGTAGAAGGAACTAGAACACCGGAGAATCATTCACTCCGCCGTCTGCACCATCCAATCGAAAACACACAACGATTGCCACTAATTTTTTTGTGCCAACCATCCATCATGGATTAGAAAATAACATCTCAGATTGAACACTAGCTGATTAACCATGACGTAGAAAGAAATATTTCAGATTAAACACTAGCTGATTAACCATGACGTTACAAGATCGTCCTAAAGAAATGTTCAATGCATAAAAAATAACTAATATCAGATAGTCTCTTGTACAAACACTAACAACGGTCCATAATAGTTGGGACCATCTTAAAATTTGCCCTTGAGGAAACAGATGCACTAATTTATCAACAAATTTTTGGATCTAATGTTAAGAAGTCCTACCAAATTCTAAACATAAAAATAATGCATATTACAGATGTGACGAACATGGATACTAGATAGAGATAACTACTATGTCCTACTTGTTGTTGACACTCTCTGGCAGTCATCTTCGGGCCACTTCCCTGGGCGAAGGTTTAATACGTTGAACATCAAGGGTTGAGATCGACCTTGAAGAGGCATGAGCGCGGTGACCTTGTCCTCCCTTCTATGGCAGCATCGTCGTGTTCATCGCAACTTTATGTATAGTACCCACATCATACTTCCAAGGTTTTCTAAGAAGAACATGTCTTGCATCCATATTAACAAGATTACACAATATGTTCACGCGATGACATCTACCCAAGGAAAGCGATTTATAGACACATCATCGATGTCCACACCCTACCTCTCAGCGTCGGATCTGTAGTGGATGGTCACCACCGACGTACCTCGTCAAGCTTCTTGTCACTGTTGTTGTCCATTGACGAGGATGCCCGTTCTTGGATGTATGAGAGTGAGAGCGGGGGAGCGACAGAGATGGTTCTCGCACCAGTTTAAGGGCGGTACACGTGAACAACTATGTTGTGTTTCTTCCGTATTTCCATTTGTGTAGACGAAAGTAGATCCAATGAAATTATCATTTCATATACATGTGTAGAATATGAAGATAGAGCCACATATAGCCTGAGCACTCTGAATGTTAATAACGGTTTAGCAGATATAGTGTTTGAATTCTGGCAAAGAAATGATAAAAGAGCAGGATGATACGAGTTATTTACTATGTATAAAAGCAAACCGATATTTAGACACTAGTTGCTTGCAAAATTTGTGTGACATGAACAAATGCTCTTTAAACGGAGGCACACAATTAATTTTATTCACGGAGGATAGAACGAGCACCTGATCGGCGGACAACATCTTAGTCTCAAAGAGGTAAATAGAAACAATAACAACGACGATGACCGGCAATAGTACATGCATTCTCAGCGTGCATTGTGAGGCCACATGTACGCATAAACACGATGACAATTCTCTTCTTATATGAGCTTTTATTATAGGCGGAACAAGCCTTGTGGCCTGAGTTGAACCGGTTAGTTCTTTTTGCAACGTGGGCCGCATGTGCCATTGATGGTGGAGCGCATGTCGGCACACCGGAACATCTTGACACGGCCTGTCTGCACCACGCGGCATGTGGAGCAGTCCTTGGGGCACTGAGGATGCGCGTCATCACATACATCAACCCCCGAGAATGACCTGCATTTGTCACAACACTTGGGAAAGTAGTTGGCTGCACGCAAGCATAGCATGGTATCATGTTAGTAATCACTTATAAGATATATAAGACATCAATGGAATTGCAAAAAGGCAATCAAACTTCTTTAAGGAAACAAATAGAATAAAGAAGCATGAACAACTACGAACCATTCACGTGTGTGAGGATTCCCATGACCAGGATGGCCTGGAGGACAAGGATCGCCACGAGCTTGGTGTTCTTCATGGTTGATTTTAAGGTTTTCGAGCAAATATCTCTCACTTATCTCTTTAGGTTGTGAGTGGAATACTATGTTGTAATCGTTGTTGTTGGCCAGAGTTAGTAGCACCTCTATTTATAGGCGCAGATTTTGCGCCTTACTTGCCAATCTACCATGTCAGCGTGTCATCAACTGGGTGAGTGGGATGATAAAGTTCGACACACAACGTGCACCACTATACACATATTTTTCCACATGTTCAATGAACATGCAAATTGGCAATCATTAGACTTGTAGGCCAAATCCAGGCCTAGCTCATTGTTACGTCTTCATCTATAACCTTTCAAAAACATCTTCATCTATATTTGGTGAAGAACTCTAGGAACACGATCTTCAAATGTATCTTGCACATAGCTGATGCACCACCTCTCGCCTCCTTGAGTATAGGACATAACTGGACCAAATGGATACATGTAAAGCTTAAGCGTGCTGCTGATTATAAGTTTTTTGAGATTCTTTAATGTCTAAGTCAACGCATTGAGCTTTCCTATGTGTCATGCATGGATAAGTGTATTGAGATTACATCGGACCGCTAGCATCATCGACTTAGACAAAAGAAAACCTCAATCAACCTAAGTACCACAAACACATTTCATTGATAACCTACATATAATCATAAAGTTTTCTTACTTCAAAAGCTAGCACATTTTCATTATTCACCAAAAAAATTACCTCATAAATAGACTCGTTATACTACATACTATCTCACAACTGGCCTATGCTTCTTTGGATCTAATAGGTGGACAACAAAAACGAGGCGGATCACTGCTATTGGACTAATAGGTGTGACAGGGTAAATATGAAATACGTGTCTGTACATTATTAAGAAATTTACCTTTTCTTATTTGAAATATTTTGACTTTGGTTCTATGGCTTGGGATTAGGAAGTCTAGGAGGAGTGAGCTTTGTTCTTACTCTCTCATCCGTGATATTACTCCTGGTCGCATCCAGGACACTGTATGTAATGACTCTGTGACATGAATAAAGAGCTGCCTTAATAATGTTAAAAAAAGTTCCTTATCACCTTATAGATTTACCTCGGTTTCGTTTGACATGAACAATTCCCTTTCCAATACACATAAGGTCTGCAAGGCTACTATCTTCACATATCTACCACCGCCACTTTACTCACCCTTTACCTTTTTTTAGAAAAAGAGGATGACCCCGACCTCTACATCTGGGCGATGCATACGGCCACTTTATTAATTATTCTCACAAGACCTTACAAAGCCAAACAACAGCAAAACTAAAACCATCGTCTAAGCAATAACTATTGCTACACCTATCCAATTGATGAAGGGGCGCGGATAGTCTGAGCCTAATACCAAACAAACATCGCAGCCAAACCTAAACATCTAAGACCTGAGGTCCCAACCAGGACGCCTCCCGGGTATGGGGCACCTACCAGTCCAGCGCACTCCTCAATCAGGACGCCTGCCGGGTATGAGGCCGCCGCAGCGACCTGCCACCAATCTATCTTCAGAGCTGTACTGTTGCATGTACCATGCCAGGTCTCTCTGTCATCGACGCCACCACGACGTCCGACAGCGTCGTCCTCCTACGTGAGTCCATCCTCCCACAGCAAACTCCAAATCTGCACTACGCCACACCATCAAGATCCGTCGCCACTAGTGTGTAGAATGAATCACCGCTCCACCAAAGAATCTGTCCTCTGGTCCCTCGATCATGTGTGTACCTCCAAGAATGACGCTCCCAAGGGAGGAACGACACCAGAGCGCCGCCGTCATCTGATCATCCGATCTAGGGTTTCCCCCGAAGGTAGCATTTTATAAGATTAATATGGACTGTGAAGGTATATAGGTAGGCGCGCCATGGTAGAGAAATAATGCGCTAAAAGGATACACATGCCTTGTAACTTTGTGTATCAAGTTCAAATTAGGAGAACCAAGCGTCGCACGAGTGTTTAGCAGCACGGGCGTGCTCGCTGCCCACCCGTGTTTGAGTCCTGGACTTAGCACTGTGTGGCTCATGTGTTTCTTCTATAAACTAAACTACCAAGGCCTGGTCTTTTTTTTGGGCGGGGGGGGGGGGGGGGGGGGGGTGGTCACCAAGGGTTAGTCGGTAGGTCTAATTTTTTCAAGTTCAGATTAGTAGCATTTTACAAGTTACATGTGTTTTACTTGATTTTGTTAATGTGTCTCTCTAGGGGGGGGGGGGGGGGGGGGTGGTCACCAAGGGTTAGTCGGTAGGTCTAATTTTTTCAAGTTCAGATTAGTAGCATTTTACAAGTTACATGTGTTTTACTTGATTTTGTTAATGTGTCTCTCTATTTCAAAATCGATAACAAAGGGACAAACCTTACTAAAGCCAAGTCACCGACAGGAAAAATAGGCATACGACTCCCTTTGCAGCAAATCAAATGATCTTCCATGTTCTTAAACCAGAACACGGTCTTCAATTGGTAAAAGTGTTCACCAGCGAGAAAAAAACATAGCGTGGGAGCTTCAGGACCTCCCGCTGCATACTCTGCACTGCAGATTGCACGGGCGCAAGTTACTGCAGGTGTAAACACACAGCTTTCACGCTCTATTTGCACGCACAGAACTTGGCCCTTGCGTGATAGAAAAAGTTGCCCCTTGCATGATAGAAACGGCATCACTGTCCTCGTACGGCAGAACAAGTCAATGTCACATAGCCTTTGCTAAAAAAAAAGGGAAATGTCGGCCACTACTTCCACGTGAGCTCCAGGTTGCATCCAGCCATGACGACGAGCCAAAATACTTCATGCAAAACTTGTACTGCGGCTATAGAAGGCTGGTGGCTGGCAACTAAGTGCAGACACCATCGATGCATGGTAAATTTCTGCCTCAAAGATTAGACACTCTATAACATGTAAATGCAAGGTAAAAAGAAACACCTACTCCACGGGTCGTTCCAAAGCCTCCTAACTTTTGTAAGCAATCTACCTAATGTTTTGCTACGATCATTAGCATTGTTTATCTTCTTCCTCTAACTCCAAAAACCATAGGACGAATCAGTCATGGGACGAACCAAGCTAGCATCCATATTAGTTAGTCGTATTAATCCATCCATATATGATCCAAATGCAGGCTATGGGTATTAGTTAATTGTATTAAGCTAGACAATTGTAATACACTATAGAGCTTGCAGTTAGATCAAGTTGTGAAGGGGATGAGGCTGGAAGAAGTCGTGGCTGCAGGCGTAGCATGATTGAATGAGTGGATGTCAAAGGGAAAGGGGGAGAGAAAGATGATTGTGCTCAGCATATCCGTGGAATATGCTGAAAAGAAAAAGCGAACAGACGGTAATGCAGCCCAGGTCAAGGAAGGACATCGAGGAAAACGACGGAATCATGGAGGAAGACATCGCCGTACACAGGGCAAAGAATGCACTAGAATAGGTAGAAATTTAAGTGAGAGGGGTCGAGGAAGACAGGAATCATGGAGGAAGACGTCCCGTCACACTTTCTCGGCCCATTTCGTTTAGCACGTTTCACCGACTGTCGACACAATTAGCCAATAGCAGCGGCGGTACCAGAACTATAAACCTATGATGTCATGTCAACGGTAATTCTTCTCTAAATCTTGTAGCACTAGTAGAAAACAGGGTTTTGATTGAGGCATGGGCAAGGGCATCAATCCCGATTCACTCACGAACCGGGATTGATGCCTCATCAATCCCGGTTCGTGAGGCCAGGGCGCTGGCCGGGCCTCGTGGGCCATTGGTGCCGGTTCGTCTGACCACTTTGGTCCCGATTCCAGACACGAACCGGGACCAATGGGCCTCCCTCCTGGCCCACAACCTTTAGTTCCGGTTTGTGGCTGGAACCTTGACCAAATGTTGCCCTTTAGTCCCGGTTTTAGCCATGAACCGGGACTAAGGAGAGGCCTATATATACCCCCGCCCTGCCCGCGAGCAGAGTCATCGCTCTACTTTTTTGGCCGGTTGTGGGAGAGCTTTGTGGTGCTCTAGCTCACCTCCTATACACATGAAGTGTTCGATGAAATGCCCGAGCCACACTTAAGCGTTCTCCTCTCGAAGCTCCTTGTCCAAACTCTATTTTCCTCAAGATTTGTCTAGGTTTGGTGGTTCGTCCTGTCCCGTCCCCATCCTCATCGCCGTCGATCACCCGCGCCGATCTCATCACCGGCACCACCATGGTGAGCCTCTTGTTCTCATCTTCTTTCTAAAAGAAAAAAATTTCTTACTTGTATGATTTAGATAGATACTTGTATATTTTTTTATTTTTATTACTATTTGTTATTATATAGTGCGATGATTTTGGTATCCGCCTCCGTCGGCCCTAGTCCTGTCTATGATTCGGATGTGGTATATATTATCTTTTATAACTCTTTGGTTCATTTAGTGTTTATGACAATTAGGCCGACCAACATGACATAGATGATTTTTTCTAGGAGGTATGTGAATCATAAATTCCAACCTACCCTATTGTCAAGAGGTTGAATTTAGTTGAAAAAAACAATTACTTGAAGAAAAAATTGAAAAGAATTGAGATTGGAGTTGCACGTTGCGGATGTCATCGATGATCACAAGATCGAGATGGATGCAATGCACTTGAAGATTAGAAAATATGCTATTCATACCGAGACTTGATATCATTACGCCGTTGGATCAATTGTTACCTTAGTTGCGATTATGATCGCATTTGTTGTTGCATTGAAATGTTTTACATAGTTTCAATGTATGGTTTAGTTAGATGCTCTAGAGAGTCATATGTTGTTCAATGAGAACTATGTATGCATTTTATGTATTTATTTTTTCAGTAATAACGTTTGATCACAACTGTACTTTGGTTTTAATGTGATAATGAACTTCTATTAATTTGGTGACTTCTCTATTCATGATGGAGCTGGAGCTTGACCACCCTACAGGTGAAGGGGAGAATCATCTGTTTTATGCTTTGAGGAGTACCTGTCTATGGAGGAAGGAGTACATCAAGCTTCCAAACTGGACGCCTCCTCGTCTCCTCCTTCGGCGAGTCAGGGCACTCCGCCTCCTCCTCCTTCTCCGGCCAGTGATCAGGGCACTCTGCCTCCTTCTCCGCCTCCTTAGGCGCGTGAGGGCACTCTGCCTCCTACTCCACCTTCCGCGGCGTGTCGGAGCACTCCGCCTCCTCCGACGTGTCAGCGGACTCCGCCGCGTCAGCAACGGTGGAAGAGAGACGCCGCCGCTCCGGCGGCTAGCAGTACAAGCAGAGGCGGGAAGCAATTCAGATACGGTCCAAGCCTCAAGGCTCCGGAAAAGTTACCATATGAGAGGACCGACGAGGAAAACGCGAAAATCAGTGTTGCCGAAGTGCATGAATATTTTGCAAGGAAACCTTCACCTCAGAAGGAAATGGTAGATCCGGTGAAAGTGAAGCGCACTATCGATGCCCTGAAGCGACCACCACCGCCTCTGCCGGATTCCAACTATGTACGCTGTCTTAATAAGACATATGAAGATGCGCGGTAGTCGGGAAGTACTTCCAGTGATGCAAGGTTAGCACAATGAAGAAGTGGGAAACAAATTCCTCAGCTCGTCGAACAGGCGAACCAATTGTGCCCCCCGCTCAAGGTGTCTAGCGATATCGTCGCTAATCATCCAGAGATACTGCCCGGTACCAATCCTGGTGATTAGCTGAGCGATGATGTAGAGTTTGAAATGTTAGAGGTGGAGACCTTCAGATACGAGTACGGGAAGCCTCTCGTCAAACCTAATCATCTTCCTCTAACAACGATGATGCGAAGATTGCATGAATGGTACATGGAAACCTACAACAAGTCTAGGAACGACACTTTGATGCTGAGAAATAAAGAGGAGCACAACCTCGTTGGAACTAATTTGTTGCCTATTGAATTTGTGGAGTTATTCCAGTTATACAATCAAGCGGCCCTCGACAAACAACTCATGACTTGCTACTGTCTGTAAGTATTACTTCTGTAACTAAGTCTTTATAGCTCATCTCTTTCATTGCATGTATATATAATTATCCTCACTATATTATGCAGATTGAAGATCGTTGAATGCAAAAAAGCACAAATCTATGACATTGGGTTCATTAACCCAAATACCATAAATGAATGGTCGGTTAAAAATAGAGTCAAAGATACTGAGAAAAACCTGCTACAATCATTACTTCAAAATCAAAATAAAGGGAAAATACTCTTTTCTTACAACTTCAAGTGAGTGTTACTGTCTTGTGCATATTCGGTTTCTCTTACTCGAGGTTATAGTAATGTATAATTGATGACTTATGCATGCGTGCGCAGCTTTCACTTTATTCTGCTAGAGATTAAGCTTGACCGGGGAGTAGTAACTATCTTAGACTCGAGACGAAAAGATCCCGAGGACTATTCGGACATGACAACAATGCTCCAGAAGTAAGTTCAATCGATCATTATCGCACCATATCGGCAACTTTGTTCATTTCCTGATATCAAGTAATTATTTTCTTTGTCTGTCAGGGTTTGGAAAGAGTTCACCAGAATTGCTACAGGACTGCCGAGGGAGCTGTGATTTACACACCCGAAAGTCAGTAGTTCTAGCTAGTTCCACGCATCTCCCATTGATTCTAGTTTCATCAATACCATTTACCATGCTTGATTGTCAATTTGATTGAACTCTATTTCTCGTATAAAGTGCTTGTGACAGGAAGCCGGAAATGATTTTTGTTGATACTACGTTTGCGAGTTCATCTACAACGCGTCCTCTCAGCGGTTCTACTCTGAAAAAAATATAAAGTATGTAAACAATAATATTCACAATTTTATTTATTACCATCATTTGTGTTGAGTTTCATTCATATATATGTATTGACCCCATTCTTTAAATTAGATATGGCAGATGCGGGGTGAACTCCTACCGCATGATCGCATGCGAGCAATTCAAGAGGAATTGACGGGATTCTTTCTTGACCACGTCATCAATGAGAAGGGAGAATACCATGTGGAATTTGATATAGACTTCAGATGTTAGGGATTGTAAGAGATCTTATATTGTATATATGTAGGTAGTAGCTTCGGATAAATATACGAAAATTTGTTGTTCGACCAATTTCTCGGAGAAAGATAGGTCACTTCTCTCTGTATATGTTCATGATGATCTTGTGTAATTAATGATTCCTTCATTCGCTTACTAGTTAGCGTGTCGAGTTCTCTCTATATGTATAGTAGCTAGCGTCGACCAAGCATGGAGAAAGAGATGTCACTTCTCTCTATTAGCTAGCTAACATAATATGAAACCCCTAAATTAACCCTCCAAAACCCTCTAATCCCCCCCCTTTAAAAAAACAAAACCCCCAGCTCCGGCCAGCTGCTAACGCGTGGATGCCTTTTAGTCCCGGTTGGTGTTACCAACCGGGACTAAAGGTCCTCCTGCCAGGGCGTCCTGCAGCGGCCACGTGGAGTCCCTTCTGTCCCGATTCGTAAGCAAACCGGGACAAAAGGTTTTGGGCTTTAGTCCCGATTTTTTGTCTCGGTTCCAGAACCAGGACTAAAGGCCCTCTAGAATCGGGACTAGTTCCCTGTTTTCCACTAGTGTAGTATCTCGGAAGTTATCCATGAAATTTTACTTGTATATATTTAAAAGGTTACATCAAAAGTTGTGTAGTCATTTGAATACAGAGCCAAGTGAAGCTGCCTGACGGCAAAACGTTCCAGTGTATCCGTACACATGGGAGCTTAAATCGTTGTAGATGAGCATACGTAGCTCCATTTTGCTGTCTCTTCCGTTTACAGTGATAAACTTGTTGCGAATCCTATCCCCCCCCCCCCCCCCCCCCCCAAATATTTCCCACGGAGGAGTACTCTTTCTTAAAAAGGAGACGATGCATTTTTTTTAAAGGCAAACACATACTAGGCGGAGTCTTTATCAAGATGATGTGTATTCACAAAGACAAACATTGAGCAGTAGTGTTAGGAATTAATTAAATACATTAATTAAGGGTTAATTCCTGCTATGTCGTTATCACTTTTTAATAACTTAATAATACCCCACATGCCACTGCTGAGATTGGTTGCAAAACTTTTCATGAAATTTAAATAAAAATTAATATATGTGTATATATATATAATATTGTTCTTTTTGATTATTATATAGTTGAAAAATATATTAGAATGATTTAAGTTCGGATGTGTGCATGTTGAGAGAGAATGTAAATAAGAATTTACATGGGTGTTAAGAGAAAGAGTATGTGGGGCGATGAGGCATGTGTGCATGTTGAGAGAATTGAGATAGTGGGCATCAAGTATTTAGGTATACTAAATGATACCCCATGTGTTGCTGCTACAGGAATCGGTTGGAGTATATTTCAATGAGATTTGATCTTGTGGAATATAAAAATTTACATTATAACACATGAACCGAAATTAAAAAACATACCACTTATTATATTTTATTATGTATATAGTTGTAAAATTTTAATGAATATAAGTAGAATAATAGAATGGAAATATTTTCTCATGCAAGGATGCATGTGGTTGTCGGTCTTTCCCATGCATGGTTGCATGTTAAGGTGGGCTTTATCTCATCCATAATTGTATGGTGATTTGGCATGTTTACATGTTGAGATAAATAAGTTAGTGGAGATGACTCTCTTATGTATATAGGATAAGATTTGTGAGGATAATAATTTATGACTAATTTTTTTGTGGTATTACTCTCAATATAACCTAAATGTATTTCAATGATACAAGTGATATTATCTTGTTCGATAATAATATGTGATTCTCATGAATCTTAGCCATATGATTTTGATTGTGGTCAATCATTCTGCTAAGCCATGCACATTTTGCAATGCCTCATATAATGTACTTGTTACATAATGATTAGTGGAAGTATCCATTAGAGTCTATTTTCATAGCTCCTGTGAGGAGGCTATTCTAGCAAATTTAGACATTGATATGACATTGTTGGGATCAAGTAAGTAGCCAGTACCATAATGTCATATCATGGCCATATCTTTATTTTCTAATAGAATTAACCAAGATAAATTGTGATCTTGATATATGAGCGGATATCCATTACATCAACCATATACCTTTCCTTGGAGTTTGCACTCGGGACAAAGATAGCAAATATAGTGCCATGCCTGATGTAGTTTGCAATTATATGAGTGATTTGGCATTAGTGAGATATGAAACTTTAGGTCTCGATATCATCACTTCATTATCACCCCTAGGTCTAAATGGATTCGTACCCTATCAGGACAGTGTGACCATAAATGTCCTTTATTGGTATGATATATCCACATTGATCTTCTCATATATGTTTTGGATATATGTAGACTTATATGTATTTTTTGAGAGAATTCTCGAGCTGTAAACTTAAGATAAATTTGGTTGAATCCAATTTTTCTATGTTGAGATGTTTTTGTGTATGTTTATGTTTGTAGGAGATATGCCATAGAGGAACTAATTATAGTTATTATCTATCTCCAAGTTCATAATTAATGTTTATATTCCGTGGTATAGCTGCAATGGTTCTCGGGTCTGGGATAACCACGAGGTCAGAGGGAAACTCATTTGCATGTGCGGAATATTAAACGGTAAAATAAATTTCTAGTCTCGCCTCTAAGACTAGCTCAAGTGTTGCATGATGGTTATATTTTCTTAATCATAAGCATGTCAGTGCCGACAACTTTGAGGACACAATCTTAGAAGAACGTTCATGTTGAACACTCCGAAATTGATTGTTATTACTATGAGTTACTATTGTCACATATTATTGGTTGATAATACCGGAAAGTTAAATGTTTACACAATTCCTTAGACCGTGAAAGTATCGAGTTCATTCATACTTGCTCCATACATTTTGGGGTCAGTCAAACATCATTGATTAGTCCCTTTAGTGATCCGGTAAGGGAGCAAACCGAATTCTCGGATTTTTCCCTAGAGGTGACCCGGAGTTATCGGACCCACGAGACGAAGGCACCCTTGAAGCCAGAGATTTCTATGAAGCTTTTGTCAGAGTAGTTTTTCAGCTTTTGACTGGATGAAAATCAAGTTGGGAGTGAAAACACTTATATAATAAAAAATAGGCATGGGTAGGAGGACTTTTTAGAACCATATATTTGTGAACGGGATCATTATGATATTAATTTGTTCCTTGGAAGTCATTCATTGAGATGTGTTTGGAACGTATCAAAGTGGGGGATGTGTCTAAATTATGTGTTGAACGGCCCTATCCATCGCGCGGGGTTGTCCCGGTAATTAGATAGAAATCACACAAAAGCATTGAGCGTTTAACGGCTACACATGTTGTGTCCCCAAGGATAGGATCCATGTTACCATACTAAACTTTTCTGTCACTAGTGCTCAGAATAACACTTCAAGGTCTCCCTGCCCTTAGCCTCTCCATGGCTCGTTTTCCGTCAGTAGGGACAAAGAACACAGATGAGACAAGAGACATATAAATAATTTTTCATTAATGCAAAGTGCATCCATTGATCCTTCCAACAAATACATCAGGTTGTAGGGCGATGCCTCAACCCATGACCTTACTAAATTACTCACACATGGAGATTAGATCACACAGAGAAACCATTGAAGAACACATCACGAAGATTGATTGATGATATGTCTTACAATAGATGCCAAATGTAATAAACGATTACAAAGTATGGCTAGTTGGATGAGTGCTATGGTGGGGGAGATGGTTGAGGCTATGGAGATGGGAAATGGCGGCAACTAGGGTTGCTAATGAAGATGGAGGTCTCGACGATGGAGTGTGTCTCATTGTGAATCTCTTTTGGCGTGGGGCCCTTTGTAAAGTTTGTTCAGGTGGATCAGGCAACGCCTCTAGCAAGCCATCTAACCGTGCATACGAGCATGTGCGGTTGTATGGAATGCCATTTTTTCTTTGTTTCCTCTGGTGTGCCTCCCACTTGATCTCCTCAACATCCTCTTTATTCCTTTCCATGTCTTGGTTTGATTTTCTCCATAAATAGCCCATTTCATGTGGAAACAAAGTAAAGATAAGATATTTGGAATCCTTTGCATTCATTAGTCATTAGTATCAATATCGGAGCGGATATCTTTTTTATGAAATAACTCAGTTTAAACTCAGGTTTGATGAGAGTAAAAATAACACTCGCGAGTCATCCATAACGGGGTGGCAATTACGGCAGCTTACGGGTTCATAGAAAAGTATGACAAGGGAATTGGTAGCTGAAGACTGGGATTTGCTCCCTGTCGATGGAGAGATATACTTAGGCCCTGTTGGTGTGATGATATTCATCATCGTCTGTCCAAAAAGAGCATGATTTTATCATGGGGATGCCATAAAGTGGGAACGTGAAAAGAGAACAAAACAGGTGACGAGGTAACTGCCACAGTGGAAAAGTTGTTGATTCACGGGGATGCCGATAAATCTCACCTCAACTATTTGTAACATATCACAGTGGAAAAGCATGGACTGCAATAGGAATATCACATGGTAACTAAAGGTTAACTCGAATATCCATTCGCGTGCATATAGGGGTCAATATGGACGTCCATGCTTCCTATGTTGGTCATTGATCGGAATGAGTTCCGGTCATGTCTATATTCACTGAACCTACATGGTCAAATGCTTAAGGGTCATTTACCTGCTGAGTACTAGGTTAGGAGCTTGAGAGAAAGTCACCATGAGATACAAAAATGTTTTAGAGAGAAAACCGGAAGTGTTTCAAAGAAACTGGAAATGTTTCGGAGTAGACCATCTAGCCGGAAAAGTACGAAGTATGTATGAAATTTTCCGAAGGTGCTAGAAAGGTTTCAGAACCTCTCGATATTTTTCGGACAGCCCCAAGGGGCTGCCTCCACATGGGGAAAACACTGCCCTTTTGTGGGATCATGTTGGGTGGGGCACCCCCTTTTAGGGGCAACCACCCCCTTTTGGTGGAAAATGTTGGGGTGGGGGTCCCCTATGGGGGTGTACCAAGTGTTGAGTGGAGGGTTTCCCTTTGGGTTTGACCCTCTGAGGTGGGAACCATAGGAGGGAGGGGAGACCCTTATGGGCCAGCTTCCCCCTTTAATTTTGTAGGTTGATGTTGGTGATTGGGCCCAGTTTTGGCAGCCATTCTCATGCCTCCCCCACCCTTTCCTTCCCCTATAAATAGATGAGGAGAGGATCTCTCCATTCATAACTTAAGCTCACCACCAACGACATGCAATGATCTGCCCTTCTCTTTCTTGTCCTCCATAGAATAGTTTGGTTTTGCCGCTACGCTGCCTAGACTCTAGTAGTGATTATTTCTGGACAGGGAAGCGCTACTGGATCAGTTACACCGTATGTGTGCAACCCGGTAGAGAGGTCGTCGTGCATTCGATCTTCTATTCAAGGGACTGTTTAAGGGAGGAAATATTCTCGTGTTTCGGAGGTTGAAAAATCCTATCTGCGGAATCTGCACCGATGATCTTCACCATCTCTCCTTCCGTTGCTGCTACGAGTTGCTAATGATCAGATCAAACCTTGTATGCATCTTCATAGTGGTCCTGGGCATTTACATAGTACATCATTTTTTTGTTTTCTACTTCATTACCCTACGAGGTTTGGTATATACATTGATGATGACGTCATTGATATATACTAAGTGATATAAAGAAATCAGTTTGGGATTCCTTTATTAAACACATAAACAGTCGTAATTTTTCGAGTAATCCTTTTTAAGAAGGAACTATTTGGCCAGTAGTACCATATAATTCTACGACTATATGGACTCGTGAAGCGACTTCTATAGTTTTACACAAATAGATGTTGCTATTTATATTTGGATCTAGAATTGTAAGCCATTAAGGGACTTTAACATGTATATCTGAAATGAGTGATTCATATGAGTATGTAGTCACTCCATCCATCAACTACATGGATAATATTGTTTGTATTGCCAATGATATTTAGTATCGAAACATAATTTCACTTATACCAACAGGGTATGTTACATCATAAGCGATGTTGGGTATTTGCGTGAAGCCATTTTGCTACAAACCTCACATTCTCACAACCTCGTAGATTTTGTTTATGAATGATAAGTTATGTATCTTACATATGAGAGATATGTATGAGGAGTATGCATTCCTTTGGAAAATACAACTCTTTTGTTGATCAAGTGCTATTCTCCTATAACTTGCCTCCTTTTACGTGAACCAATATGAGTGCAAGAGACACTCTACCGTAGATTTTGGTTAAGGGACCAAAAGATTTTTGCAATTTTTGAGAAGAAATATATGTCGACAAATGTATTATTTAGTTTATATGATTCTGATGGAAACGTTGAATTTTATGGATAATATATTTATTCCTTTTTAGCTCCTTCTGATTTCCTACAAGAAATGAGTCAAGGTGTTTCAATGTCCCGATGCCAAAACATTTGTGCACATTTATACTGGGCTTTGCATAATGAGATTCATGTGAGGTGTCTTTCAACTTGATGTTCAATTACATTTACTAGTTGAGCATCAAATTTTCTCTGTTTTCGTGGAAGCATATGAGAAATATATCTCGTGTGGTCAGATTTCTCCCCTCTTCCTCTCATTTGGGGGAGATGAGTGGTTTATGAGGTGCCTCCACTCTTTCCTACACTTTACCACCGTAATATAAAATTTAGTGACATGTTTGTCATCAGTAAATGTTTGTGGCGGATTTGCAATGTGTTACAGATATATGATTCTCCGAACTTCAGATTCAGATTCTGAAGTATTAAATGCCAATAGCATTTCTATTTATTTCTTGACATTCCTTGTGGTACTTATCTCCCCCCTAATGCCGAAAAATGTCCTTATTGTTGGTGCAATCAAGATACAGGCTATGGTTAAACTTTGGTTGACGGATAAATTGTTATTCATCACATAGATCCCTAATTATCCATGAGGGCGTATTGATGCACGCTAGAGTAGAGATATTAGTATGTAAGTGGATTACCGTTGATGGGAAATACCTTGTTGATTTCACGTACTTACTATAGGGGGAAAGTAGTATCATATGCAGTTGGTAGGATTAAATCATACTTACGGTGTGTAAGGCCATATGTGTCCAGTAAGAGGATGATAAATTATGATTCTGTAAGTGTGGTCATGTAATGAATTTCACAATCTTTGATAAGAGATTTAACTAAACCATTTTGTGTATGTACATAAGGTACTAAATATTATCAGACACAACTTGTGAACTAAGTTCAGTGATGTTTTCCATTCGAACGAGTTTATCCTGTGTTTAAGAGAATTTCCTTTTATTTGACAAGTTGAGAAATTAATTTAGTAAGATCATGCATGGTTGTGTGTGATAAGAAACACACTTGAAATCATTTTACAATTTTTTCATTGAGTATCATGTTTCTAAATGATCCCACATAATGGTTAAGTAATCCACATATATCTTCTTAATGTGTTCAAGGAACAAATGGCTCATTTAGAATTTCAAGGTGACAGTGCCTTAAAAATGAGTTCCCCTATGCCATATGTGGTGCACATAAAATATAATGATTTAGAGAAATTTGTAACTTGGTAAGTTGTGACCAACAAAATTGTCAATAATTTTATAATGATCACGAAACAAGGATGACTAAGGTATGAAGCCAAATATTTAATTTATTAATATTTAGAAAATCATTGTGTACGCAATAATATTGAGTATTAATTGAACCATACATTCAAATTTATCAAATATTGTATCCAAGGGATAGGATATTGGACATCCCCCTGCATGTAGTAGTATAAGTATAGGCTAATGATATTTCGGGATAATTAGGAGATTACCGAGGTCTCCGATATTTACCGAGTACAAATGAGTTCATCCTCCTTTTGCTGCACTAGATTTTGCTCCTTCTTCTAATGAAGATTATGAGAACAATCATTTTCCAGAATATTTTCTAGTTGTATGTTTTTAAATTTCAAATTTATCCCATTAAACTTATTGGCCTTTTTTCTATAAATTTGTGGTGTGGTTTGACCATATGTTAGAGGGTATTGTAATCGTACGTAAGATGCTTGTATAACCACACTTTTGACAAACTTGAGAGTTGTCCTTGTGATCGTTTGAATATGATTCATTCCCTATGAAGAGGTAATTTTGTCTTTGGTTGATGATAACATTGTGCTCACATAGTCTTAATTGCATTGCACATTAGTGTACAAAGAAGGATATTGTAAATCAAGGGGTGTGTCCCCAAGCCAAGTATCCTCCCAGACTTTGTTGTTCGGCCATCGCTAATATTTAAAAAAGCCAACTTAGTTTTCATCAAACCCTTCCCGAAGGGTGAATTAAATGGTTGCACCGTGATTTGAGACAACGTCCTTGAGTGTGTAGGGATTCTAGGTCATTCATAGTTTTTTTGAAGGACTAGGTCATTTGTAGTTGTTTAGGTTACAATTTTACATTTGGGCCGTGCCCTCTTTGGTGTGTTTTAGTGATGCCATCTTTAGGGAATCTCTGACGTGGAACCTAGAATTGCCCCTATATGTCCTTTGCGATAGTCCAGGCATTTTTTCCATCCAATGCTATACCCCTCAATTGTCCACAGACTGATCCAAAGGTACAAATTCCGTCAAACTAGAAGCAAACTGGCGGGAGGGGGCTTTTGGGGAGTCCGGACATCTGTTTAGCCTACTGAAAGCCACCCTATCAGACATCCAAACACCCCCTCTCTCTCGTCAACCGTGACATACACATGCATAGATAGACATTTAGGAGAAATGGTTGGATGGTCGACTCCCGTACGTATCATTGTCCGTGAACTGGTCCGGACCACTCACGCACAAATAGTGTCTGTTTTAGGGGTTTGGAGATGCGCTAACATTGTACTTTCTATCTATCTAAGGAATATCAACTCTTCTGCGAGGTTTCGAAAATATGTATTCAAATAGTGGTCAGTTATCGCTTGGGTGTGGCAAAAAAATGTGATTAGTTTTTTATAAAGGATGCTTTTAGTAACTTAAAATGTAGAATCGAGCAGATACAAAGCATAAAGAGGCATACGCGGTCTCTGCATAACTAAGATGTACACAACCATCGAACTAACCATCCTACAAAGAATATAAAAACAACAAAGTGGCAACAGTAAAGCCATATGAGACCAAAACTATGCCTATGTCGACGAAGAAGGTGGACTGCTACTTGTGAGTTGCGTTGGGATTTCCTCGAAGAGGATAGAATGATGCAGTATAGTAGGGATAAATATTTCCCTCAGTTAAGAACCGGGTTATCAATCTAGTAGGATAACCACGTGAAACCTCGTTAACAACACATGCACACACAAAAGCAAGTACTTGCACCAAACGCGAACAAGGGGGTTGTCAATCCCCTCGGCGGTTATTTGCAAGGATAAAATCTCATAGTGGTAGACAGATAAAATAAAATAATGATAAATAAATCTTAGCAAGGTATTTATTTTATTTTATATATGATAAAAGTAGACCCAGGGGCAGTAGTTTTCACTAGAGGCTTCTCTCTCGAACAAAAGCAAATGGTGGGTAAACAAACTACTGTTGGCCAATTGATAAAAAAGTGCATCGTTATGACGATATTCAAGGCAATGATCATGTATATAGACATCACGTCCGAGACAAGTAGACCGACTCCTGCATGCATCTACTACTATTACTCCACCCATCGACCGCTATCTAGCATGCATCTAGAGTATTAAGTTAATAAAAATGAAATAAAACGCCTTAAGCAAGATGACATGATGTAGACAAAGTAAACTCAAGAAATATGATTAAACCCCGTCATTTTCCCCTTAATAAAAACAATACAAATACGTCTCTTGTCCCCTTCTTTCACTGGAATATAGAGCACTGCAAGATTGAACCCGTTGCAAAACACCTCTCCCACTGCAACATAAATCAATCTAGTTGGCCAAACCAAACAGATAGATCAGAGAGAAATACAAAGCTATAATAATCACTCATAAAAGAATTCTGAAAAGACTCAAATATTTCTCATGAATAATCTAATCATAAACCCACAATTCATTGGATCCCAACAAACACACCGTAAAAGAATATTACATCGAATAGACCTCCAAGAACATCAAGAATAACATTGTATTGAAGATCAGTGAGAGAGAAGAAGCCATCTACCTACTAGCTATGGACCCGTAGGTCTATGGTGAACTACTCATGCATCATCGAAAGGCAGCAAGGATGATGTAGAAGCCCTCCGTGATTGATTCCCTAATAAGTATCCAATGTATCTATAATTTATAAAGTATTCATGCCATGTTTAGAACAATTTTGTATGGTTTGGGTGTAATTTTGTATGATTAAATTGAACTAACCCAAACTGGACCTATTCTCATAGAACTACCATGGCGTTATTTTTTGTGCAGAAATAAGAGTTCTTGGAATGGGCTAAAACTTTTGGAAGATTTTTGTTGGAACATAAGAGACCCCCGAAGCTTCGAGGGAGGAACAGAAGAGCCACGAGGAACCAGGGAGCGCCTAGGGGGGTGGCTATGGCGTGCTGCCTTGTGGGCCCATCTTAGAACCTTTTCGTGTGATTCCAATGCTGAAAAATCCAATAAATAGATAAACTCCCAGAAATAACCCTAGAACTTTGACTCTGCCGCCGCAAGCCTCTGTACCTTCCAAATACCATCTGGAGCCCTGTTCCGGCACCCTATTGGAGGGGAAAATCATCACCGGAGGCCATCTTCATCATCCCGATGGTCTACATGATGAGGAGGGAGTAGTTCACCCTCGGAGCTGAGGGTATGTACCAGTAACTATGTGTTTGATCTCTCTCTCTCTCTCTCTCTCTCGTGTTCTTGATTTTGCACGATGTTGATGTACCATGAGCTTTGTTAATATAGTTGGATCATATGGTGTTTCTCCCTATCTATCTTGTTGTGCTGAATTGAGTTTTTCCCTTTGAGGTTTCACTATTATCGGACTGAATACTTTTATGGATTTGAGAACACTTGATGTATGTCTTGCATATGAATACCCGTGGTGACAATGGGGTATTATATTGATTCACTTGATGTATGTTTTGGCACTCAACTCATGGATTCCCGAGGTGACATTGGGGTAACCTATGCATAGGGGATGATGCACATTTTCGTCCTACTTTCTCCGATAGAAATCTTAGGGCACTCTTTGAAGTTCTTTGTGTTGGATTGAATATTATGAATCTGAAGTTGTTTGATGCATATCTTCTAATCAACTCACAAATACTTGTGGTGACATTAGACTATCTAGGTGACATTAGGGTTGTGATGTGTATCATATGGTGTTATTTTAGTACGAAAGTTGGGGCTGTTTGTGACACTTATAGGAATAGCTCAATATATTGATCGGAAAGGATAACTTTGAGGTGGTTCCGTCCCCTACAAACAATTTCGTCTTATATTCTCCGTTGGTTAAGAACTTTGGAGTGATCTTTGTCGCATGTTGAGGGTTTGTTATATGATTCTATTATGTTAGCACTGTTGAGAGATTGCACTAGTGAAAGTATGAACCCTAGGCCTTCTTTCTAAGCATTGCAATATAATTTGTGCTCTATTTTATCACTTGCTACCTTGCTGTTTTTATATTTTCATATTACAAAAACCTATATCTACTATTCATACTACACTTGTATCACCATCTCTTCGCCGGACTACTGCACCTATAATTTACCATTGTACTAGGTGTGTTTGGGACACAAAAAATTTCTTGTATTTGGTTGCAGTGTTTTTGAGAGAGATCATCTTCATCCTATGCCTCCCACAGATTGATAAATCGTAGGTCATCCACTTGAGGGAAAATTGCTACTGTCCTACAAAACTCAGCACTTGGAGGCCCAACACGAGTCTACAATAATAAGTTGTGTAGTGGACATCAAGCTCTTTTTTGGGGCCATTGCCGGGGAGGTGAGTGCTGATACATCTCCAACGCATCTATAATTTTTGATTGTTCCATGCTATTATATTATCAACCTTGGATGTTTTATATGCATTTATATGCTATTTTATATGATTTTGGGGACTAACCTATTAACCTAGAGCCCAGTGCCAGTTTCTATTTTTCCTTGTTTTATAGTATCGCAGAAAAGGAAAATCAAACGGAGTCCAATTGACCTGAAACTTCACGGAACTTATTTTTGGACCAGAAGAAGCCCACGGAGTATCGGAGATGGACCAAGAGAGTCCCGGGCTTCCCACGAGGGTGGGGGGCGCGCCCCCCTGCCTTGTGGACTGCCTGGAGGTCCACCGACGTACTTCTTCCGCCTATATATATCCATCAGGGAGCACGATAGATCGGGAGTTTCGCCGCCAGAAGCCTCCGTAGCCACCGAAAACCAATCTAGACCCGTTCTGGCACCCTGCTAGAGGGGACAATCCCTCTCCGGTGGCCATCTTCATCATCCCGGTGCTCTCCATGACGAGGAGGGAGTAGTTCTCCCTCGGGGCTGAGGGTTTGTACCAGTAGCTATGTGTTTGATCTCTCTATCTCTCTCTCTCTCTCGTGATCTTGAGGTGGTACGATCTTGATGTATCGCGAGCTTTGCTATTATTGTTGGATCTTATGTTTCTTCTCCCCCTCTACTCTCTTGTAATGGATTGAGTTTCCCCTTCGAACTTATCTTATCGGATTGAGTCTTTAAAGATTTGAGAACACTTGATGTATGTCTTGCCGTGCATATCTGTGGTGACAATGGGATATCACGTGATTCACTTGATGTATGTTTTGGTGATCAACTTGCGGGTTCCGCCCATGAACCTATGCATAGGGGTTGGCACACGTTTTCGTCGTGATTCTCCGGTAGAAACTTTGGGGCACTCTTTGAGGTTCTATGTGTTGGTTGAATAGATGAATCTGAGATTGTGTGATGCATATAGTATAATCATACCCACGGATACTTGAGGTGACATTGGAGTATCTAGGTGACATTAGGGTTTTGGTTGATTTGTGTCTTAAGGTGTTATTCTAGTATGAACTCTAGGGCTGTTTGTGACAGTTATAGGAATAGCCCAACGGATTGATTGGAAAGAATAACTTTGAGGTGGTTTTGTACCCTACCATAATCTCTTCGTTCGTTCTCCGCTATTAGTGACTTTGGAGTGACTCTTTGTTGCGTGTTGAGGGATAGTTATATGATCCAACTATGTTATTATTGTTGAGGGAACTTGCACTAGTGAAAGTATGAACCTTAGGCCTTGTTTCTTACCCTTGCAACACCATTTACGCTCACTTTATCCATTAGTTACCTTTCTGTTTTTATCTTTTCAGATTACAAAAACCTTTATCTACTATCCATATACCACTTGTATCACCATCTCTTCGCCGAACTAGTGCACCTATACAATTTACCATTGTATTGGGTGTGTTGGGGACACAAGAGACTCTTTGTTATTTGGTTGCAGGGTTGCTTGAGAGAGACCATATTCATCCTATGTCTCCTACGGATTGATAAACCTTAGGTCATCCACTTGAGGGAAATTTGCTACTGTCCTACAAACCTCTGCACTTGGAGGCTCAACAACGTCTACAAGAAGAAGGTTGTGTAGTAGACATCAAGCTCTTTTCTGGCGCCGTTGCCGGGGAGGTTAGCTCTTGAAGGTATATCTTTAGATCTTGCAATCGAATCTTTTTGTTTCTTGTTTTAGCACTAGTTTAGTTTATAAAATAAAACTACAAAAAATGGAATTAAGTTTGCCTCATACGCTTCATCTTTTTAATATCTTTCATGGGTATGATGGAAAGGAAAATTGTGCCAAAGTGTTAGAAGAAGAATGCATTAAAATGTTTGGCACTAAATCTTTGAATGATGAGCATGATTGCAATGTTGTTAGTATGAACTCCTTGAATATCCATGATGCTAATGATATGCAAAGCCACAAGCTTGGGGAAGTTATGTTTGATGAAGATGATATTTTTTGTCCCCCAAGTTTTGATGAGAAATTTTTTTATGATGAAATCATGCCTCCTATTTATGATGATTATATTGATGAAAGTAGATTTGGAGAGGTCATGACTTTATTTTGTGATGAATCCACTATCCCGGAAGATGTTCCAATTGATTATGAGAACAAAGTTGCTATCTATGATGATTATTGTGATGACTTGTATGCTATAAAGAATAATGATATCCATGAAACTTGTCATCATGATTTTAGTTTTCAATTGGATTATGCCTCACATGATAATTATATTGTTGAGTTTGCTCCCACTACTATTCATGAGAAGAAATTTGCTTATGTGGAGAGTAATAAAAATTCTATGCTTATGCATCATGAAAATAATGCTTTATGTGATAGCTATATTGTTGAATTCAATCATGATGCTACTGAAATTTATTATGAGGGAGGAACATATGCTTGTAGGAATTGCAATAATATCAAGCTTCCTCTCTATGTGCTTAAAATTTTGAAGTTATGCTTGTTTTGCTTTCCTATGCAAGTTGATTCTTGTTCCCACAAGTTGTTTGCTCACAAAATCCCTATGCATAGGAAGTGGGTTAGACTTAAATGTGCTAGTCATATTCTTCATGATGCTCTCTTTATGTTCCAATTCTTATCCTTTATGTGAGCATAATTGAAATCATCATGCCTAGCTAGCGGCGTTAAACGATAGCGATTGTTGGGAGGCAACCCAATTTTATTTGTATTACTTGCTTTTTGCTCCTGTTTAATAATAAATAAAGAATTTATCTAGCCTATGTTATCGTTGTTTCATAACCCACAAGTTTAGGGGATCAATTGTAGCCTCTTTCGATAAGTAAGAGTGTCGAACCCAACGAGGAGCTAAAGGCAGAACAAATATTCCCTCAAGTTCTATCGACCACCGATACAACTCTACGCACGCTTGATGTTCGCTTTACCTAGAACAAGTATGAAACTAGAAGTACTTTGTAGGTGTTGTTGGATAGGTATGCAAGATAATAAAGAGAAAGTAAATAAAAAGTAGGGGTTGTTAGATAAATACACAACTAAGTTAGGTTTAGAAGAGAGTTTGTTGTTATGAGAAAGTTATTTGTCCCTAGGCAATCGATAACTAGACCGGTAATCATTATTAAAATTTTATTTGAGGGAGAGGCATAAGCTAACATACTTTCTCTACTTGGATCATATGCACTTATGATTGGAACTCTAGCAATCATCCGTAACTACTAAAGATTCATTAAGGTAAAACCCAACCATAGCATTAAAGCATCAAGTCCTCTTTATCCCATACGCAAACAACCTACTTACTCGGGTCTGTGCTTCTGTTCACTCACGCCACCCACCATAAGAAAATCATAAACATATTGCAACACCCTATAGCGGGAATCCCTCACGCTTGCGCAACACGGAGAGCACCATAGGACAGCACCAATAATAAAACATGCAACTCAAACCAATATTGATCATCAAATAGCCATTAGGACAAAAGGGATCTACTCAAACATCATAGGATAGCCATACATCATAGGGAAATAATATATAGCGTTGAGCACCATGTTTAAGTAGAGATTACAGCGGGTAAGAGAGAGGTTACACCGCTGCATAGAGGGGGGAAGAGTTGGTGGTGAAGGCGGTGAAGTTGTTGGTGAAGATGATGGTGATGATGATGGCCCCCAGTGGCACTCCGGCGCCACCGGAAGCAAGGGGGAGAGGGCCCCCCTTCCTCTTCTTCTTCCTTGACCTCCTCCCTAGATAGGAGAAGGGTTTCCCCTCTGGTCCTTGGCCTCCATGGCGTGGGAGGGGCGAGAGCCCCTCCGAGATTGGATCTTTCTCTCTGTCTCTCTCTGTTTCTGCGTTCTCTTCTGGCTCTGTTTCACCGTTTCATGTATATATGGAGCTCCATAACTCCGATTGGCCTGAAACCTTCGTCCTGATTTTTTTTCCGAAAATTAGCTTTCTTGCGGCAAAAGAAGAGCGTCAACCGCCTTACGGGTGGCTCACGAGGGTAGGGGGCGCGCCCCCCTACCTCGTGGCCACCTCGGGCACCGTCTCGTGTGGATTTTTCTTCCGGAATTTTCCAAATATTCCAAAAAGTATCTCCGTTCATTTTTATTCCGTTTGTACTCCGTTTGATATGGATATTCTGCGAAACAAAAAACATGCAACAAACAGGAACTGGCACTGGGCACTGGATCAATATGTTAGTCCCAAAAATAGTATAAAAAGTTGCCAAAAGTATATGAAAGTTGAATAATCTTGGCATGGAACAATCAAAAATTATAGATACGACGGAGACGTATCAGCATCCCCAAGCTTAATTCCTGCTCGTCCTCGAGTAGGTAAATGATAAAAAAGATAATTTATGATGTGGAATGCTACCTAGCATAATCTTGATCACATGTCTAATCATGGCATGAATATTAAGACACGAGTGATTCAAAGCAATAGTCTATCTTTTGACATTGAGATAATAATACTTCAAGCATACTAATAAAGCAATCATGTATTTTCAAAATAACATGGCCAAAGAAAGTTATCCCTACAAAATCATATAGTCTGGCTATGCTCCATCTTCACAACACAAAATATTCACATCATGCACAACCCCGATGACAAGCCAAGCAATTGTTTCATACTTTTGACGTTCTCAAACCTTTTCAACTTTCACGTAATACATGAGCGTGAGCCATGGACATAGCACTATAGGTGGAACAGAATATGTTGGTGGAGAAGACAAAAAGGAGAAGATAGTCTCACATCAACTAGGCGTATCAACGGGCTATGGAGATGCCAATCAATAGATATCAATGTGAGTGAGTAGGGATTGCCATGCAACGGATGCACTAGAGCTATAAGTGTATGAAAGCTCCAACTAAAACTAAGTGGGTGTACATCCAACTTGCTTTCTCATGAAGACCTCGGGCATTTGAGGAAGCCCATCATCGGAATATACAAGACAAGTTCTATAATGAAAATTCCCACTAGTATATGAAAGTGATAACTCATGAGACTCTCTATATGAAGAACATGGTGCTACTTTGAAGCACAAGTGTGGAAAAAGGATAGTAGCACTGCCCATTCTATCTTTTTCTCTCATTTTTTTGTTTTTTTGGTGGGCTTCTTTGGCCTCTTTTTTTATTTGGGCTTCTTTGGCCTCTTTTATTTTTTGTAAATTCCAGAGTCTCATCCCGACTTATGGGGGAATCATAGTCTCCATCATCCTTTCCTCACTGGGGCAATGCTCTAATAATGATGATCATCACACTTTTATTTACTTACAACTCAATATTACAACTCAATGTCTAGAACAAAGATATGACTCTATATGAATGCCTCCGGCGGTGTACCGGGATGTGCAATGATCTAGCATAGAAATGACATCAAAAAACGGACAAGCCATGAAAACATCATGCTAGCTATCTTACGATCATGCAAAGCAATATGACAATGAATGCTCAAGTCATGTATATGATGATGATGGAAGTTGCATGGCAATATATCTCGGAATGGCTATGGAAATGCCATGATAGGTAGGTATGATGGCTGTTTTGAGGAAGGTATATGGTGGGTTTATGGTACCGGCGAAAGTTGCGCGGTACTAGAGAGGCTAGCAATGGTGGAAGGGTAAGAGTGCGTATAATCCATGGACTCAACAATAGTCATAAAGAACTCACATACTTATTGCAAAAATCTATTAGTCATCGAAACAAAGTACTACGCGCATGCTCCTAGGGGGATAGATTGGTAGGAAAAGACCATCGCTCGTCCCGACCGCCACTCATAAGGAAGACAATCAATAAATAAATCATGCTCCGACTTCATCACATAATGGTTCACCATACGTGCATGCTACAGGAATCACAAACTTCAACACAAGTATTTCTACTAATCCACAACTACCCACTAGCATGACTCTAATATCACCATATTTATATCGCAAAACTATTGCAAGGAATCAAACATATCATATTTAGCGATCTACAAGTTTTATGTAGGATTTTACGACTAACCATGTGAATGACCAATTCCTGTCATCTCTCTAAATAGATATAAGTGAAGCAAGAGATTTTAATTCTTTCTACAAAAGATATGCCCACGCTCTAACAAATATAAGTGAATCAAAAGAGCATTCTACAACTGGCGGTTGTCTATATAAAGAGAAACAGGCAATCCAAACTTCAAATGATATAAGTGAAGCACATGAAGCCTTCTATAAAGCCATACTCAAAAGATATAAGTGAAGTGCAAAGAGAATTCTATAAATCAACCAAGGACTATCTCATACCAGCATGGTTCATAAAATAAAAATGAAAACTAAATGCAAAAGACGCTCCAAGATTGCACATATCGCATGAACGAAACGAATCCGAAAACATACCGATACTTGTTGAAGAAAGAGGGGATGCCTTCCCAGCATCCCCAAGCTTAGACACTTGAGTTTCTTTGAATATTTACTTGGGGTGCCTCGGGCATCCCCAAGCTTGAGCTGTTGCCTCTCTTCCTTCTTCTCACATCGAGACCTTCTCGATCATCGAACACTTCATCCACACAAAAATTCAACAGAAAACTCGGTAAGATCCGTAAGTATAATAAAGCAAATCACTACTCTAAGTACTGTTGCAAACCAATCAATATTTTGTTTTTGCATTGTGTCTACTGTAATATAAATTTTTCATGGCTTAATCCACTAATATAAATTGATAGTTTCATCAAAACAAGCAAACTATGCATCAAAAAACAGAATCTGTCTACAACAGAACAGTCTGTAATAATCTGAAAATTCACCATACTTATGATACCTGAAAAATTCTACCAAAATTAGGAAAAATAAAAAATTTGTATAGGAAGACAGTGCAAAAATAATCAGAACCATTTGACGTTCCAGCTAAAAATGTAAAATCGCGCACTACAGCCGAAGTTTCTGTCCTGCACCGTACAAACCATCAAGCAAATGTAAACATCCTAAAGGCAAACCTTGGCACATTATTTTTATAATACAATGTAATTGTACAAGGGGATAATTTTTGTTGAAAGGTTTCTGTAATTAAGATTCACAAAGTTCCCATGGGCAGGAACAAAGTTCAAGGACGTCCCCCACTTTCACAATGCTCGTCTCTCTCACTTTCACTTTTCTTTTAGAAATTTTTTTGGGTTCCCCTCTTTATTTTTGTTGTTTTTAAACTATATGAAAGCACTTAACAGAAATAAATGACTCTCTAAAACTTCCGGTTTGTTTCCCTGGCAGCGCTTTCTTTAAAGGCATTAAGCTAGGCATATAGTGCTCAAGTAGTGAATCCACCCGGATCCCAAGGTGTATCAAAGCCAATTTGAATCAACAATGATTTGTAATTTAGTAGTGAGCACAAAGTAACATATATCAAGCGATGACGAAGTCTAACTCTCTTCCTATGCATCGGCATGTCATAAAAGAACAATTCATGCACACATAGTAAAGGCCAATGCATAGTATAAACAGGTTCTTGCAATTTTTTCGTGTTGGAAACATAGAGAGGTGGAGATATAGTTCCTCTCTCATAATAATTGCAAGTAGGAGCAGCAAGTACATGCATATTATATCTATCAAAAACATCATGTGCAACGGTAAAAGGCAACCCATCAATATAATCCTTAATAAAAGCAAACTTCTCCGATATAATGTAATTGGGACAATTCAAAAAGATAATAGGACTATCATGTGTGGGTGCAGTAACAACAATTTCATGTTTAACATAAGGAACTATAGCAAGTTCATCTTCATAAGCATAATTCATATTGGCCACAAGCATCATCAAAAAGGGATATTTCAAAAGAATCCAAGGGATCATAACAGTCATCATAGCAATCATCCTTTGGTAAGCACGAAGGGGAATTAAACAATGTATGAGTTGAAGAGTTACTCTAATTAGAAGGTGGGCACGGGTGATCAATCCGCTCTTCCTCCTTTTGTTCTTCGCTCTCTTCCTCATCTTTTTCATCCAATGAGCTCACAGTTTCATCAATTTCTTTTTCCACAGACTCCTGCAAAATATTAGTCTCTTCTTGGACAGCGGAGATTTTCTCAATAAGTGCATTAATTTCGGAATTGTATTCATAATTCTTATAGAAATATTTGAGGATAGCTAAATTTTCAGATCTATAAACAGCATCATCAAAATCTTCAAACTCTTTACACATAGATTCAATTTCATAAGCACCCATAAAAGCAACAAATTCTTCTATTTGTTCCACATCATAGTAATCATATATACAATTAGCATAAGAAGCTAAGGTTTTATTATCATTGAATTTGCATGAAAAGGGAAGGTGTGGAGCCTTCATCCTAGAGCAACAAGTATAATCATAACTCACACATAATTGCCAAGCATACCACTTCAATATATGGAACAAATAGTTTCCATAATAGTTTCCCTTTTTGTGTCAAGCGATAATCCCTAAAGTATTCACGTTGATCCAACGTTACTCCGATTACATAATTAAATGGGGTTTTCTCAGGATTATTAAAGTAGTACATAATATCTTTCACATAACCAACATCGAGGATTTTAGGAGGTTCCCCATCTCCATGAGCAGAAAGTACACCTAATTTTTTTGGTATTTCGTGTTTCATATCCATAACTAAAGATAAAGAACAACTAAGAACAGCAAATAAAAATTACTTAGTGATAAAGCAAACAAGCACACACGAGAATATTCACCCCACGCTATTGCTCCCCGGCAACGGCGCCAGAAAAAGGTCTTGATAACCCACAAGTTTAGGGGATCAATTATAGCCTCTTTCGATAAGTAAGAGTGTCGAACCCAATGAGGAGCTAAAGGCAGAACAAATATTCCCTCAAGTTCTATCGACCACAGATATAACTCTACGCACGCTTGATGTTCGCTTTACCTAGAACAAGTATGAAACTAGAAGTACTTTGTAGGTGTTGTTGGATAGGTATGCAAGATAATAAAGAGCAAGTAAATAAAAAGTAGGGGCTGTTTAGATAAAGACACAACTAAGTTAGGTTTAGTAGAGAGTTTTTTGTTACGAGAAAGTTATTTGTCCCTAGGCAATCGATAACTAGACCGGTAATCATTATTACAATTTTATTTGAGGGAGAGGCATAAGCCAACATGCTTTCTCTAATTGGATCATATGCACTTATGATTGGAACTCTAGCAAGCATCCGCAACTATTAAAGATTCATTAAGGTAAAACCCAACCATAGCATTAAAGCATCAAGTCCTCTTTATCCCATATGCAAACAACCTACTTACTCGGGTATGTGCTTCTGTTCACTCACGCCACCCACCATATGCAAATCATAAACATATTGCAACACCCTACAGCGGGAATCACTCACGCTTGCGTGACACAGAGAGCACCATAGGACATCACCAATAATAAAACATGCAACTCAAACCAATCTTGATCATCAAATAGCCATTAGGACAAAACGGATCTACTCAAAGATCATAGGATAGCCATACATCATAGGGAAATAATATATAGTGTTGAGCACCATGTTTAAGTAGAGATTACAGCAGGTAAGAGAGAGGTTACACCGCTGCATAGAGGGGGGAAGAGTTGGTGGTGAAGGCGGTGAAGTTGTTGGTGAAGATGATGGCCCCCGGTGGCACTCCGGCGCCACCGGAAGCAAGGGGGAGAGGTTCCCCTTCTTCTTCTTCCTTGACCTCCTCCCTAGATGGGAGAAGAGTTTTCCCTCTGGTCCTTGGCCTCCATGGCATGGGAGGGGCGAGAGCCCCTCCGAGATTGGATCTGTCTCTCTGTCTCTCTCTGTTTCTGCGTTCTCTTCTGGCTCTATTTCACCGTTTCGTGTATATATGGAGATCCGTAACTCCGATTGGCCTGAAACCTTCGCCGTGATTTTTTCCTCGAAAATTAGCTTTCTTGCGGCAAAAGAAGAGCGTCAACCGCCTTACGGGTGGATCACGAGGGTAGGGGGCACGCCCAGGGGGGCAGGCGTGCCCCCTACCTCGTGGCCACCTCGGGCACCGTCTCGCGTGGATTTTTCTTCCAGAATTTTCCAAATATTCCAAACAGTATCTCCGTCCGTTTTTATTCCATTTGGACTCTGTTTGATATGGATATTCTGTGAAACAAAAAACATGCAACAAACAGGAACTGGCACTGGGCACTGGATCAATATGTTAGTCCCAAAAATAGTATAAAAAGTTGCCAAAAGTATATGAAAGTTGAATAATATTGGCATGGAACAATCAAAAATTATAGATACGACGGAGACGTATCGTTGTGTTTTTTTGTTTAATTAGTGTTTGTGCCAAGTAGAACCTTTGGGAAGACTTGCGGAAAGTCTTTGCGATGATGCTGTAAAAAACCGCAACTTTACCGCTCACGAGAATTGATGCCATTTTTTATTGGACAGTGCTATTTAGTTAATTCTTTTTGCATATGATTAATAGATAAATTCCTCAAGTCCAGCAATTTATTTGAGAATTTTATGAGTTCCATAAGTATATGTTTGATCCATATTACTACAGACTGTTCTGTTTTTGACAGATTCTGTTTTTGATGTGTTGTTTGCTTATTTTGATGAACCTATGAGCAGTATCGGAAGGTATGAACCATAGATAAGTTTGAATACAGTAGATATTACACCAATATGAATTTAGAATGAGTTCACAACAGTACCTAAGTGGTGATTTATTTTCTTATACTAACAGGGCTTACGAGTTTTCTATTAAGTTTTGTGTTGTGAAGTTTTCAAGTTTTGGGTAAAGATTCGGTGGACTATGGAATAAGGAGTGGCAAGAGCCTAAGCTTGGGGATTCCCAAGGCACCCCAAGGTAATATTCAAGGACAACCAAAAGCCTAAGCTTGGGGATGCTCCGGATGGCATCCCCTCTTTCGTCTTCGTTCATCGGTAACTTTACTTGGAGCTATATTTTTATTCGCCACATGATATGTGTTTTGCTTGGAGCATCATTTTATTTTCTTTAGTTTTGCTTGTTGTTTGAATAAAATACCAAGATCTGAAATTCTTAAATGTTAGAGAGTCTTCACATAGTTGCGTAATTATTCGACTACTCATTGAGCTTCACTTATATCTTTCGGAGTAATTTGTTGTTGCTCTAGTGCTTCATTTATATTATTTTGAGAGTCCTAAACAGCATGGTAATTTTCTTTTCTTATGAATTTAGTCCTAATATGATGGGCATACAAGAGGGGTATAATAAAAACTTTCATATAAAGTGCATTGAATACTATGAGAAGTTTGATACTTGATGATTGTTTTGAGATATGAAGATGGTGATATTAGAGTCATGCTAGTTGAGTAGTTGTGAATTTGAGAGATACTTGTGTTCAAGTTTGTGATTCCCGTAGCATGCACGTATGGTGAACCGTTATGTGATGAAGTCGGAGCATGATTTATTGATTGATTGTCTTCCTTATGAGTGGCGGTCGGGGACGAGCGATGGTCTTTTTCTACCAATCTATCCCCCTAGGAGCATGCGCGTAGTACATTGTTTTGATAACTAATAGATTTTTGCAATAAGTATGTGAGTTCTTTATGACTAATGTTGAGTCTATGGATTATACGCACTCTCACCCTTCCACCATTGCTAGCCTCTCTAGTACCGCGCAACTTTCGCCGGTACCTTAAACCCACCATATAGCTTCCTCAAAACAGCCACTATACCTACCTATTATGGCATTTCCATAGCCATTCCGAGATATATTGCCATGCAACTTTCCACCGTTCTGTTATTATGACACGCTTCATCATTGTCATATTGCTATGCATGATCATGTAGTTGACATCGTATTTGTGGCAAAGCCACCGTTCATAATTCTTTCATACATGTCACTCATGAGTCATTGCACATCCCGGTACACCGCCAGAGGCATTCATATAGAGTCATATCTTGTTCTAATTCTTGAGTTGTGAGTAAATAAAAGTGTGATGATCATCATTATTAGAGCATTGTCCCAGTGAGGAAAGGATGATGGAGACTATGATTCCCCCATAAGTCGGGATGAGACTCCGGACGAAAAAATAAATAAATAAAAGAGGCCAAAGAAGCCCAAATAAAAAAAGAGGCCATAAAAAAAGAAAAAGAGAAGGCCCAAAAATAATAAAAAATAAAAAAATAAGAGAAAAAGAGAGTAGGGGCAATGCTACTATCCTTTTACCACACGTGTGCTTCAAAGTAGCACCATGATCTTCATGATAGAGAGTCTCCTATGTTGGCACTTTCATATACTAGTGGGAATCTTTCATTATAGAACTTGGCTTGTATATTCCAATGATGGTCTTCCTCAAAATGCCCTAGATCTTCGTGAGCAAGCAAGTTGGATGCACACCCACTAGTTTCTTTTGCTAAGCTTTCATACATTTATAGCTCTAGTGCATCCGTTGCATGGCAATCCCTACTCACTCACATTGATATCTATTGATGGGCATCTCCATAGCCCGTTGATATGCCTAGTTGATGTGAGACTATCTTCTCCTTTTTGTCTTCTCCACAACCACCATTCTATTCCACCTATAGTGCTATATCCATGGCTCACGCTCATGTATTTCGTGAAGATTGAAAAAGTTTGAGAACACCAAAAGTATGAAATAATTGCTTGGCTTGTCATCGGGATTGTGCATGATTTAAATACGTTGTGTGGTGAAGATGGAGCATAGCCAGACTATATGATTTTGTAGGGATAGCTTTCTTTGGCCATGTTATTTTGAGAAGACATGATTACTTTGTTAATATGCTTGAAGTATTATTATTTTTATTTCAATATCAAACTTTTGTCTTGAATCTTATGGATCTGAATATTCTTGCTACAATAAAGAGAAATACATCATGAATATGTTAGGTAGCATTCGACATCAAAAATTCTGTTTTTATCATTTACCTACTCGAGGACGAGCAGGAATTAAGCTTGGGGATGCTGATACGTCTCCAATGTATCTATAATTTTTTATTGTTCCATGCTATTATATTATCAACCTTGGATGTTTTATATGCATTTATATGCTATTTTATATGATTTTTGGGACTAACCTATTAACCTAGAGCCCAGTGCCAGTTTCTGTTTTTTCCTTGTTTTAGAATATCACAGAAAAGGAAAATCAAACGGAGTCCAATTGACCTAAAACTTCACGGGACTTATTTGGACCAGAAGAAGCCCACGGAGTATCGGAGATGGACCAGGAGAGTCCCGGGCTGCCCATGAGGGTGGGGGGGGAGCGCCCACCCCCCTTGGGCGCGTCCCCCTGCCTCGTGGACAGCCCGAAGGTCCACCGACGTACTTCTTCCACCTATATATATACATATACCCTAAAACGATCAGGGAGCACGATAGATCGGGAGTTCCGCTGCCAGAAACCTCCGTAGCCACCGAAAACCAATCTAGACCCGTTCCGGCACCCTGCCAGAGGGGGCAATCCCTCTTTGATGGCCATCTTCATCATCCTGGTGCTCTCCATGATGAGGAGGGAGTAGTTCTCCCTCGGGGCTGAGGGTATGTACCAGTAGCTATGTGTTTGACCTCTCTCTCTCTCTCTCGTGTTCTTGAGGTGGTACGATCTTGATGTATCGCGAGCTTTGCTATTATAGTTGGATCTTATGTTTCTTCTCCCCCTCTACTCTCTTGTAATGGATTGAGTTTCCCCTTCGAAGTTATCTTATCGGATTGAGTCTTTAAAGATTTGAGAACACTTGATGTATGTCTTGCCATGCGTATCTGTGGTGACAATGGGATATCACGTGATTCACTTGATGTATATTTTGGTGATCAACTTGCGGGTTCCTCCCATGAACCTATGCATAGGGGTTGGCACACGTTTTCGTCGTGATTCTCCGGTAGAAACTTTGGGGCACTCTTTGAGGTTCTATGTGTTGGTTGAATAGATGAATCTGAGATTGGGTGATGCATATCGTATAATCATACCCACGGATACTTGAGGTGACATTGGAGTATCTAGGCAACATTAGGGTTTTGGTTGATTTGTGTCTTAAGGTGTTATTCTAGTACGAACTCTAGGGCTGTTTGTGACACTTATAGGAATAGCCCAACGGATTGATTGGAAAGAATAACTTTGAGGTGGTTTCGTATCTTACCATAATCTCTTCGTTCGTTCTCTGCTATTAGTGACTTTGGAGTGACTCTTTGTTGCATGTTGAGGGATAGTTATATGATCCAACTATGTTATTATTGTTCAGGGAACTTGCACTAGTGAAAGTATGAACCCTAGGCCTTGTTTCTTAGCATTGCAATACCGTTTATGCTCACTTTTATCATTAGTTACCTTGCTATTTTTATATTTTCAGATTACAAAAACCTTTATCTACTATCCATATACCACTTGTATCACCATCTCTTCGCCGAACTAGTGCACCTATACAATTTACCATTGTATTGGGTGTGTTGGGGACACAAGAGACTCTTTGTTATTTGGTTGCAGGGTTGCTTGAGAGAGACCATCTTCATCCTACGCCTCCTACGGATTCATAAACCTTAGGTCATCCACTTGAGGGAAATTTGCTACTATCCTACAAACCTCTGCACTTGGAGGCTCAACAACGTCTACAAGAAGAAGGTTGTGTAGTAGACATCAAGTGCTTGAAGGTATATCTTTAGATCTTGCAATTGAATGTTTTAGTTTCTTGTTTCATCACTAGTTTGGTTCACAAAATAAAACCACAACAAAAATGGGAGTGAGGTTGCCTCATATTCTTCATCTTTATAATGTCTTTCGTGAAAATGATGGATCAAAAAATTATGCCAAAGTGTTAGAAGAGGAATTCAATAAAATGTTTGGCATAAAATCTTTGAATGATAATCATGATTGCAATATTGCAAGTATGAATTCTTTGAACATACATGATGCTAGTGATATGCAAAAAACAGCAGCTGACACTTGACACTAGGTTAACACGTTAGTTCCAAAAAAATGATATATAATTCCATATAAAACATCCAAGATTGATACTATAATAGCATGGACAATAAAAAAATATAGATACATTGGAGACGCATCATGGACCGGTCCGGAGATTAAGCTGCCCCATGTTGGGTAAAAACCTCTCTGGCCTCCCGCTCCAACCGTGTAGACACCATCTTGAACTGAGATTGCTACTCCGTTTGGTGTAGTGCAAACCACACACAAATCCAATGCGCACAAGGTAAATAAGGTGCATTGGAGAAGATGTTTTGCCATTAAAAACATAATCATTTCTACAGCGCCAAAGCGACCATAGTAAGGCATAAACTCTCACTTGTATTAGTGTACTAAATATATTTGGTATTCCATAAAGCCAATGACCACATATATTGGCAACAATTGTTGGAAGATACAAATTAGACGCTAATTGCATGAATGACCATCTACAACACACAAACAAGCATTGAAAGTCCCAATTTTTAGGTATGTTTAGAAAATGAAAATAACGTCTTTTCACCATTATTGATGACTTCGACAAAACCGCAGAGACTCACACTTTGTCTCAACAAACGATTGGTATAAAAAATAATTCAATCAGCAGATAACGCGTCTATTGCGAGAAGAAAAACTCAAGTGGTACCGAAGATCTAGTGCGCAATTTATTTTGAGGGAGATATCAATACACGATATTTCTAATTGGTCACCAATGAGCGGCATCGTAAGCAATGTAGTTTTAGCCTCCAATAGGATGAGGAATGGATCAAAGGTCAAGAAGATCTCAAGCGTTATATAACCATATAGTACACGTTTCTATTTGGGGCTCCAGGTGAAGGGAACTTCACTCTCGATGAGACCCGAACAGATAATATTCCACAAGTCACGATAGAGGAAAACGACATCCTGATGGCCCTTTCTCTGAAGCGGAGGTGCGAGTTGTGATGTTTCAGATCCAACATAACAAAGCTCTAGGCCATGATCGCTTCATAGCAGAGTTCTATCAAAACTTCTGGGATGTCATCAAGACTGATCTAATGGAGTTGCTCATTTTTCTTCATGCCGGCCAACTTGAACTATCCCGACTTAATTTAGGTGAGATTGTTTTGTTGCCCATGACGAAGGAGGATGAGCATATCCAGGAATACACACCAAAGTGGCGAGTAATAGGATCCAGTTGCTAACCATGTTGTTCGACCATCCCAAAAGACTTTCATGCAAGGAAGAAATATACTCGACGGAGTAGTTATCCTTCATGAGACCGTTCACTAGATACATGGAAGAACATGCCTCGGATAGTATTAAAAATTGACTTTGAAAAGGCAGTCAAATGGTTGTTTCTCCAATGGACTCTTAGAATCAAAGGTTTCCCCGACAGATGGCATGAGTGGACCCAAAATTTTGTTACTGGAGGCAGTGTGGCTATCAAAGTCAATGATGATGTAGGCCATTACTTCTAGAAAAGAAGGGATTACGTCAGTGTGACCCACTGTCTCCAATGTTATTTAATAATCGCTCACATGTTGGCTGCTTTGATTGAATGCGCGGCGATCAAATTGCAGGAGTAGTACCACATCTTGTCGATGGGGGGCTCTCTATTTTGCAATAAGATGATTGATACAATTCTCGTTACAAAACATGAATTTGATAAGGCTACAAATCTAAAACACTTGCTTTTTAACTTTTTAGCAAATGTCAGGTCTGAAAATTAACATATCTAACCACCTCCTTTGGAAAAGCAACTTTCTCTCTGCTGGAGGACAACTATTTTTGATCAATTCTGTCCTCAAACAAGCTTCTCTACACGCTCTCATTTTTCCAACTTCCCAAAGGGGTTCTGCAAAGATTGGATTACTTTACATCTAGATTCTTTGTCGACCGAAAGACCAGGGAGGTTTAGGTGTCCAAGACCTCCAGGCCAAGAATGTGCCTTACTTAGTAACTGGTTGTTCAAGCTACTTACCGAAGATGGTGTTTGGCAAACTTTTCTATGAAACAAGTATCTAGGCCAAAAGGCGATGTCCTAGACATATTGGGAGCCCGATGACTCACACTTCTGGGTTGGACTGGTGGCTCTAAAGAAATATATTTTTAGCTCCGGATCATTGCTGATACAGGACGACACAAAGATACATTTCTAGGATGAAAAGTGGCTATGAAATGCAATGGATAGTGCTCTCTCTTTGATCTGGGATTGCCATATGGAAATAAGTGGAGTTTGAAAAAGGGAACGGAATGCTCAAACCGAAACTGCTAGAGGGACGAATTTTCAATAGCATAACTTGGGCTCCTAGAATATGGCGCCCTCGGGACAATCTATTTGCTTGGAGGGTTTTGTTCCGAAGCAAAGATATCCCCGGAGGCCGGTTCGTTTGTCTTATTCTGATATTCAGGACAAAGAGGTACTGGATTCTCTTTCAGATAGGCCTTGAAAGGAGAAGAAAGGCTGAAATGCCAATGGACCTCTGTCTATTCTCTAATTCACCCAATCCGATAGTACCCGTTTTGGAACGTCCAATGCCAAACTCACTGAATGGGTAAGTTACCAATCCACTCTTCGGAACGGTATCTAGCTTTATACTGCATTGTACGTGATAACGATGATACTCTTGCACACGTGCTCAGCTCTTCCCCGCCAGATGTATCATTTAGGAGAGACTTGATTGGCCCCACCTTTTGTCAGGGCAACATATTCTATTGAGTTTGGATTCAATTAACTTGACACAAGGCGGGATGTTTTTCTAGAATCTTACTGCATCTGGGTCTGTGTACTCACACACTCCGAAATTACATCAGACAGTAATAAACTAATTTCAAAATCGAAGATTCCTCTAGAAGTTAAGATTTTCATGTGTTAACTTCAGACATGAGTTGTGCTAACTAAAGCCAACCTCACTCTACGCAACTGGAAAGGAAGCAAGAAGCATAGCTTCTGAACTCATGATGAGGCAATCAAACAAGACGCACACAACCTTTTTAGTATGAGTATCAAGATACTTATCTTATATGCAGTCACACCACAGATCAAGCCTGGTCCTAAAAGATTTATTTATGTACCATGATTTTATTTGGATGAGTGGTTCCACCACACACCGAACTTAATCCTCAATAAATGGTGAAAACCATGTGCACCACGTGTCAATCCTAAGAATTGAATCCGGATGGTTATGCTGCACAACCGCATGCCAAACTTGACCTTTAATTAAATTGCGATTAATTAAACAAATAAAACGTATTCCCTCTGTTATGAACTATAAGATGTTTTATCTTTTTTCTAAATTGGATGTATATAGACATATTTTAATGTATTTGTTTACTTATTCAGTTTGTATGAACTTTATATTAAAATATCTAAAACATCTTATAATTCGAAATGCAGGTAGCACTGTGTAATATGCAAATGACGGATGCCATATCAGAGGGTCAGTGCAATATTTATAGGTTACTCTTTGCATCTCATTAGGCAGAGACACACTTTTTTTAGTCATATTTATAGCTTATTTCACGGCGGGTACAACAGGCAACTGATGGGCGATCAACAACAACTTACTCTTGAACAGAAAACAACAACAATGGTGATGATGAAACCACGGCGATGATACAACGCAGGGCAAATGCACACACAAACACGGTGGCGTGCTCATCTCGTCTGAGCTCTTATTTTGGGCGAAACATTTCGTGATCTGATCTTAACCCATCAGTTTTTCTTGCAGGGCGGGCCGCACGTGTCGTCGGAGTCTCCGCGGTAGCCGGCGCACCTGAACGTCTTGGTAGGGCTCGTCTGCACCACGCGGCACTGCAAGCAGCCCTTGGGGCACTCGGGATGGGCGTCGTCACAGACGTCGATCCCTGAGAAGGACCTGCAGTTGTCGCAGCACTTGGGGAAATAGCCCGATGGCTGCAGCATGGATGGCAATTAATCACTCGTAAGATACGACCTCACCGGTACCACGCAAAGGCAATCGAACTTCGTTCAGGAAACAAATAGAATGAGTAAGCGTGACAACCAGGCACCATTTACCTGGGCGAGGATCCCCGTGAACAGGACGGCCAGGAGGACAAGGATCGCCACGAGCTTGGTGATTTTCATTGTTGCTTCTACCTTTTCGCTCAAAGCTCTCTCACCCGTCTCGTCTAGTTTTGGAGTCGAATGTTTTTGTTGTAGTTGTTGTCCAGGGCTGAAAGCACATCTATAAATAGCCATAATCTGACAGCATAATTGGCAGTCGAGCATCGACTATGTCTGCATGCCATCAAATGCCCGTGCGCAGCGGCATGATGAAGTCCAATACGTCGGCGCACACTGACTTGTCGGCCAGATCTATGCCAGAGCCATTGTCAAATATCCATCTGTATTTGGCGATGAGCTCCAGCAACAAGATCTTGAGTATATATTGCACGCAGCTCCTATGACTTCCTCGCCTCTTTCTCAAGCACAAAGTATAATTGCAGCAGTGGATACATGTAACTTTCTTGCACTTTTGTTGAATAAATCTTTTGAGATATTTAATTTATGTTAGTTAACTTACTGTGCCATTTTATGTGTCACCGTCAAGATTTATGCCACAGGAAGAATTACATCTTCTACTTAGACGAAATAAATCTCACTTGACCTAAGTACTCGACATACATATTTAGCTAACAACATGCAAATAATCAAAAAACTTCCACTTATTAGAAAAGTATCATATTTTGTATAACCATCAAGCATCATTCACCGGCGTGGCCCATCATGTAAGTTGACAGTATTTCCACTTTCCTCGCCCCTTTACCAGTCACCACGTTACAGCACCGCCATATTTTTCCAGATTAATTGCTTTGAACTCTGATGGTATATAGAGTGTTGTGGTCGACAAATAATATGATAAAATAGATAACCAACATGTGATTGGACGGTTAAGAGGGCAGTGATACCCTCAGGCCACCAAGGATCAAACCCTAGGTTTTACGCTTTGGTGTCTCCTAAAGACGGAATATTCTTTTAGTGAAAGAAGATGTTTCGATCGATAGCGAGACACTTGATGACTTCGTCAAATTCAAGGCCCGATGACTCAGTCACTCGGAGATGGTCACAGGAAGAGAATCTATGTGAGTGTATTCATAAAGGGTTAACGTATGTACTTGTCTGTGTGCGTCTACATCTTCACTGTGTCTTAGAAAAAACAAAACAAAAAATGATATTTCAAGATCGTATAACTCCACATGGTTTCACTTGTCACATGTGTTTTAGTTTTGTTTTTACCGAAAGGCCAGAGTCCATATATAATTAGGTAGCGCTGAGCTTTACAAGTAGACCCTTACAGAAATGAAAAAATATATCAAAATCTCGAGGAGTGCCAAAGTCTTATTCTTACTACTTACATTGATGGCACGTTGCCAGCAAATATCGTTGCTGCCTCTGAACCTCCGTCTGAACACATCAAACTTGTTGAAACCCAAAAGCATGGATAAGCAACAATAAGGAAGTCATTGGTGTAGACTAGAAGATGCCGACGCCCGCAGTCTACATAGAAAATCGGCGAGCCAAAGAAGAAATGCCGAACTGGGCATGTATAACGCCTCGGGTCTGCCAGGTAGAGTCGGAGAACACAACCCTTACATGCTCCCAGACGAGGCCAAAGCTAGTCAAATTCATCAGTCGGTATTGAGGCCGGAGGACCAAGACACACAGTCAAGTCATCCGCTTAGTAGAACAACGCCGTTGAGACAAATATGCAAAATGCAAACACCAACCCGAAAACCAGATCTGAAGACGCACCACTTTCCACACGTCTCCTAACGATGTCAAGAAGCACCATCGCAAGAAAAAACAAGGCGGGGATGACTTATTTCATGGTGATGACAGTGCCATAGCTTCCCAATCGACCACTTGGGAACAAAACATAACCTAAAAACCTCTGGACTGGCTAGGTATCAGTCGTTGAATTTTAGTTTGAGTGAGTTGAATCAATTTCTACTCTTGATTTTCGATCTAACCATCAGATTGCATCTTCTTCCTCCAAAACAGATCACAACTCTACTTCCCGCGCCGCCTATTGCCATCGACCGGACTGGCGGTGCTCCCGCGCCAGCTTTGTCGCCCCACCCTCCCCTCAACCTCTCGCCACTGTTGTGCTGCTGCCGTCCCCGGCCATCCCTCTAAGCCGGCGAACCCCCTAAAATTCTCCAGCGAACCTGCACCACCCCACCCATAATGCCAACTCCATCGTACGACCCCATCTTGTTCGGGTGTATCCGTTTGAGATAGAACGGACGAATAGCGCGGCCCAACGCGCGGCCCCAAACGGACAAATTTCTAGATTTCATCCGTTTTCGACCCATCCCCGTCCCAAACTTGCGCCGAGTTTGGGGTGAAACGGACGTCGCGCGGACGGCCTCGCCGCACGCCCTTGTCCCCTCGTGGCCCGCTTGTCGGGGACACTAGCAGTCCCTTCGCTTCCAACGCCTGCACCCCCTCTCCCCGCCCCGCCTCGCCGCCGGCGCCGCCACTATTCTCCAGCCGCCTCCTCACCGTGCATCCCCCGGCCGTCCATACCAAACCACGTCTCGACATGGCCGCCACCATGCCCGCGCTTTCGCCGTAGTTTTGGCCGTCGATCGGAGGAGGTTTGGTCGTCGATCGATTGGCTTGTAAAACTATTTTTATTTTCGGACAATTAATATTTGGATGTGCAAACTTGTTTTGATATGAAAATATGGGCATTTCTGGCCCTAGCGGACAGGATGGGTGAGGGAGTCCTGGATTAGGGGGTCCTCGGGCGTCCGGGCTATGCGACATGGGCCGGACTAATGGGCCGTGAAGATACAAGATAGAAGGCTTTTTCCCATGTCCGGATGGGACTCTCCTTTGCGTGTATGACAAGCTTGGCGTTCGGATATGAAGATTCATTCTCTGCAAACCGACTCTGTACAGCCCTAGCCCCCTCCGATGTCTATATAAACCAGACGTTGGACGGCCACTTCCTCATACGACGTGTACATGGTGGACACACCTAAAGAAGGCGACGGTGATGATGAGAAGGATCTAGTCGAGGGCGAACTTCCTGAGATACCACCAAAGCATCGATGTCAGCGGCGCCGCTCTAAATCAGGTCACCGAAAAGATAGCAATACCGGCACCAGAGACAATGACACTCCGAAGAACGCCGAAGACCAAGAAGACCCCATCGAACCAACATCCGAACAGGATGATCGGGAGGACGGGCAAGTTGACCCTGACAAGCAAGCAAGGAATGAAGACTCGGAGGATAGCAACTATCTACCACTCTCCGAGGACGGCGTGAGCCTCGGCAAAGAAGATTTTATCATGCCAGAGGAACCCCTCGAACAAGAGCACTTTAAGCGTCGGCTAATAGCCACTACAAGAAGCCTAAAAAAGAAGTAGCAACAACTTCAAACTGATCAGGACCTGCTCAATGAAAGATGGACTAATTAACGTCCTGGCAGCCGAGGAATATGGCCTCGAACGCCGAGCAAAGAGTTACCCGAAGCATAAGCTACTACCCCAATTCTACGATGAGGCGCTGGAGCCCATACCACCCGCGTGTAACGCGGCTGACGAACCTGACCGAGCACCACGTGGCCAGGACAGAATGGCAACTCAAGCCGAACACCAGCCCGCACCACCTCGCCGTAAAAGCAGAGAAACAACAGCTTGGAGATACACATATGAGCTACGACAGGACCTGGAAAATAGAGCAGGTCAGATCAGATCAATCTACGGATCACGGGGGCGTGCCCCGGCACGAGAAGACGGCTATCAAGCCTGGTGCGACAAGCATAATCACGCCCGGGCCGAAAACCGCATACGGACTTCATCCGAACTGCGTCGTGACATGGCCCTATACAGAGGCGCCGCACACCCCCTATGCTTCACCGATGAGGTAATGGAGCACCAGTTCCCAGAAGGGTTTAAACTCGTCAACATTGAATCATACGACGGCACAACAGATCCCGCGGTATGGATTGAAGATTTTCTTCTCCACATTCACATGGATCGAGGGGACGATCTACACGCCATCAAATACCTTCCCCTAAAACTTAAGGGACCAGCTCGGCACTGGTTAAATACCCTCCTAGAAAGCTCTATTGGAAGCTGGGAAGACTTGGAAGATGCCTTTAGAGACAACTTCCAAGGCACTTATATCCGGCCTCCGGATGCCGATGACCTCAGTCATATAGTCCGGACACCGAAGCCCTAATTAAAAAGAACCAGATTGTTGATTGTCCGGACGCAGAAGCCCTAGCGGCCTTTAAGCACATCATCCGCGACGAATGGCTCGCCCGACACCTCGGCCAAGAAAAGCCGAAGACCATGGCAGCCCTTACAGCACTAATGACCCGCTTTTGCGTGGCGAAGATAGCTAGCTAACCCGTAGCAGCAACAATACCAGCGACCCTGGCACTTCCGAAGCTAGAAACAACAACGGAAGGCCCCGGCGCAACAAACATAAGCGTCGAAGTAACAATGATAATATAGAGGATACGACGGTCAACGCCGGATTCAGTGGCTCCAAATTCGGTGAACGGAAGAAGCGATACAAACGAAACAAAGACGGTTCATCAAGCCTGGACCGAATACTTGATCGACCTTGCCAGATCCACGACACTCCCGACAAGCCTGCCAACCACACCAACAGAAGTTGTTGCGTCTTCAAACAGGCTGACAAGTTAAATGCCGAACATAGGGAGAAAGGTTCGCCCAGCGAGGATGACAATGGGGAACCTCGCGCACCGAGCACAGGGGGGACAAAAGAAATCCCCCCCCCCCCCCCGAGGTCAAAACGATGAATATGATATATGCTACTCACATCCCCAAGCAGGAGTGCAATCACGCGTTAAGGGACGTCTACGCGATCGAGCCAGCTGCCCAAAATTCAATCCATGGTCAGCCTGTCCGATCACTTTCGATCGCAGAGACCGCCCGACCAGTATCCATCATGGAGGCTCAGCCGCGCTAGTCCTCGACCCAATTATTGATGGATTCCACCTCACGCGAGTCCTCATGGACGGCAGCAGCAGCCTTAACCTGCTCTACCAGGACACAGTCCATAAGATGGGTATTGATCCGTCAAGAATCAAGCCCACTAAAACCACCTTTAAGGGAGTAATACCTGGTGTAGAGGCTCGCTACACGGGCTCAATCACACTGGAGGTTGTCTTCGGTTCGCCGGGCAACTTCCGGAGCGAAGACTTGAACTTCGACATCGTCCCTTTCAGCAGTGGCTAGCATGCGCTGCTCGGATAAACCACTTTCTCTCGTTTCAACGCGGTCCCACACTATGCCTATCTCAAACTCAAGATGTTCGGACCTCGCGGTGTTATAACAGTCAATAGAAACATGGAACGCTCCCTTCGCACTGAGGAGCACACCGCGGCCCTGGCAGTGGGAGTATAGAGTGGCCTCATCATACCAAATAATACATCGGCAGTCAAGCCCTCGGACACTATGAAACGAGTCCGGACTACCCCGCAGCACGACAGTACAGCTCGACAGGAGCTCGACTAGTAATTCGGCCTCCATCTCAGCCCGTACCAAATTGTGGCATATGTACAACACGTACATAATTACGCACTAAAGATACCCTGGAAAAGGATGGAGGCATAATAAAGATAAAGTCCACAATAAGGCTAGACCCTATCCGGACACTCATATTTCTTTTTTCTCTTCCTTTTATTTTTTCAGGTTCCTTACAACCCGCATCACCTTTCCGACGGTACCAAGGCCTCTTTTCGAGGCCTATCATAAAAACACCGATCGATGATCCTCTCGAAGGACAATACACCAAGGAGAAAAGCAGCGTAGACGCGGGGCAGAGTACCTAAAGGGTCTTTAAAGATCACCTCGTCCGTTTTCAGGACACATGCACAACTTTTCCTTGTGCTCGGCATGTAAAATAGCCTTGTTGCTTACCGCACTATTTGTACCAATACGTTTTGACGTACCAATCAGACTATAATGGAAACAGTTTCTAGCCCAACCTATGCGGTACTGGCCTACCTCTTAATCTGTATTTCCCTGTTTTTGTCCGATTGTCATGTACACCTCGGTACGACTTAAATTGCCAGGGGCTCTACTGAGCCACGTACATCTCTTAAATACTAAATAAAGTCCGAACACTTTTATAGTACAATTCGGCGTCCCAAATATAGCATTATATGCATCGGCTCCAAATCATGTTTTTGGTCAATAGTTGGGTTGCCCGGCTCCTGTGGTTACTACCTTACGTTCCGCTTGTTGGGCTAAGGTAATAAAGGGAGAATTACTGCGATTGTGTTTCCGGTTCATCAAGATAAATACCTTAGTAGAGAAAGCCGAAAACTGACTATCATGATGCGGCGAGAGCTGGTCAGCTATTCGGTGACTAAGTATAAATCTCTTGCATTTTTTTCCGCATTAGTGACAAGCCGGCCTTCACCCGGCCAGGCATCCACAGCACCCAAGTTCGGATAATCGAACAATGCTAGGGGTTGCGCCCACACTCCCATTGTAAAACTCCTATGGCTAAGTGAGCGATAAAGCCACATAGTCCGATTGCCTGGTTCGCCGCACGAGTACCTCCTTCACGTACCAAGACGTTGGGTCAAGTGTGTTTAAGTGCTATCCCGAACACCCCCGTACTACTTACGTGGGGGCTGAAGCCGACGATTGGCCAACTCTCAGATGTCGTAAACGGCCACACGGATAGAGATATTTCAAAAGTAAAACAAGCAACATATCATACATAAGCCTTGTTTCATAATACAGAATTGGACACGTAGATACATTCATACAAAAATGATGTCCTTCGAGCACTGGCCCTCTACAATGCGGGATCCTTCCAGGACATCGTTGAAATATCGCTTCGGCATGCGGTGCTCTTTACCTGCGGACGGTCCCTCGGTTGCGAGCTTGACGGCGTTCATATTCGCCCACTGCACTTTGACACGAGAGAAGGCCATCCATGCACCTTCGATGCAGACCGACCGCTTCACGGCATCAAGCCGGGGGCAGGCAATGACCAGCCGCTTCACGAGCCCAAAGTAGTTGTTGGTTATGGGTTCGGCAGGCCACAGACGGATTATAAAATCCCTCATGGCCAATCCGGCCACCCTATGCAGTTCAGTCAATTCCTTCAACTGATCACTTAGGGGCACGGGATGCTCAGGCGCAAGGTACTGCAACCAGAACAGTTTTTCCGTCGAGCTCCCCTCTTTGGCTCGGAAAAATTCCGCAGCATCGGCAACACTCTGGGACAGGTCCGCAAACGCTCCTGGAGAACTCCAAATCTAGGTCAGTAAGATGTATTTCCTTCTCACAAATTTGCTCTGCATATTAAAGGCCTTACCAGCCGCAATCTGCTTCGCCTCTTGGATCTCCCGGCAGGCGTTCTCAGCTTCGGCTCGGGGCTCCTGTGCACTTTGGAGGGCCTTAGCAAGTTCGGATTTTTGATCCGAAATTTTGCGCTCTAAAGACTCACATTTGCTTATAGCATCCTTGAGCTCTTCTTGGACTTCCTCCACCCTTGACTCATGTTTTAGGCGGGCGGCTCGTTCCTCCTCCGCCTCTTTCTTGGCCTCGGCCAGCGCGCTCTTGAGGGTCTCGACCTCACACGCGCCAGCTATGAGCAAAGTTATAACACTCATTCAGATAACAAATTATTGCTGATATTATTTCAGACGCATTTTCGGTATCACATACCTTGCTTTTCCGCTAACTTCCGCCTTAGCTCAGACGCTTCGGCGGCATGGGAAGCTGACGCCTGCATCGCAGCCTGTTTGATTCAAATATATATGTATGTTAACCTCCTGTACGAGTCATTAGATCCTCTGTTCGGCCTTTCTTTGCGAACACCGAACAGAGTCTCAGGGGCTACTATCTATACACATGTATTTTTCTTATATAACTAAAAAGCATTATATTACATGCCTCAAAGCCTCTCAGAAGGCTAGTGTAGGCCTCGTAAATCCGCTTTTAGCGGACCGAGCCCTTTCAACCACCGTACCCATAAGGGTACGATGTTCTTCCACAATGGTGGCACTCTGAAGCGCTTCCACCAGAGTATGCGGTGCCTCCGGATTAACAGAGGTCGTCGGTGGGATTGGCGCACCCCCTTCTTTCGAAGGATGCTGCTCACCTGATTCCGGAGCCGTATGGTTCTTCGGAATAATGTCCGGTTGGGGCCGAATTGGGCATGGCCCCCGTCACCAGTCTCCATGGGGGTCGGTCCTCCCATGTTTCCGACAGCAAAGGTATCGCCCTCTGGCGCCACCTCGATGGCTTCCCGCACCTCTCCCTGACCGGGAAGGGTCCTTCGGGACAACACTTTGACATTGTCTGTAGCTTTGGGGGAGGAGGCCGGCGGAGGCGACCCGCTATCCATCACGTTCTGATCCAGCGAATTCCCCGAAGATGAGGATTGCTGGGGGAGGACGCAAGCCGGACTGCAGCACACAATTCAGTATATTAAAATCACAAGGCAGAAACCGGATAGATATATAAGTACAAGTGCCTTTGGGGTACTTACGATACGGCCAGCGGCTTCGGCCTGGGGCGCCACTCATCGGCGTCCGATTCGGAGTCATCCGTGAGGGAGATTCTCCCTTTCTTGGATGCCTCCGCCTCCAGATCCGCGAAAGCCCCCCTTTTCTTATTTCCCCCCTTAAGGGGAGAATTACTCTCTTCCTCCTCCCCTTCGTCTTCGTCAGGGGAGGAGTGAGTCTCGGTGTCTTCGTACACTACGTCAGAAGCTCCTTTACGACGGAGGCCACTTTTGGCCTCCTTGCCTTCTTGTTGGTCTTCTTTTCTGGCGCCTGATACGGCGCTGGAACCAGCATCCTCGCTAATAGAATGATGGCTGGGTCTTCGGGTAGCGGAGCCGAACAGTGAATCCGCTCCGCCTTCTTCGTCCAGCCCAGTGGGAAGAATGGAAAGCTTAGTATGCCCCTTGGATTTACAAATAGTAAAGTTATCATGGAAAACTATGGGAGACGATGCGTGAGTACAGTCGGGGCCGATGTCATCGGTTGTTTTCGGCCACGTCTTTTGGGTCTTGAACAGCCACTTCCACATGTCTTCGTGCTTCGTGCCGAGAACCGCTGCAGGGTTCAGGGACCGGCCGGGTCAAACTCCCACATGGGCTGAGTTCGGCCTTGGTAGGGGAGAATCCGGCGAAAGAGCATTACCTGGATCACACTGGCAAGGCTCGTATTCTTGTCTACCATACTCTTGATGCGCTTCTACAACATCGTCACCTTGTCGGATGACGCCCAGTCCGGGCCCTTGTTGAGCCAGGATGTCAGCCGCAGTGGAGGCCCGGACTTGAACTCGGGAGGAGTGGCCCATGTGGAGTCACGGGGTTCCGTGACGTAGAACCACTCCCGCTGCCACCCCTTTACGGTCTCCACGAAGGTGCCTTTGGGCCAAGTGACGTTGGGGAGCTTGCTGACCATGGCGCCGCCGCACTCCGCCTGTTGACCGTCCACCACTTTTGGCTTCACTTTGAAGACCTTGAGCCATAGGCCGAAGTGGGGAGGGATGCGGAGGAATGCCTCACACACGACGATGAACGCCGAAATGTTGAGAAAGGAATTCGGGGCTAGATCTTGGAAATCTAGCCCGTAGTAAAACATAAGGCCGCGGACGAAAGGATGGAGGGGAAACCCAAATCCGCGAAGGAAATGAGGAATAAATACTACTCTCTCATGGGGCTCTGGAGTAGGGACGATCTGCTTCTTGGCTGGAAGCCGGTGGGTGATTTCCTTGGCTAAATACCCTGCTTCCCGGAGCTCCTGGATGTTCTCCTCCATGAAGGAGGAGGCCATTCACTTGCCCTGCCTTCCAGATCCGGACATGGCTAGAGTGTTTTCTCGGTACGGGAGGGATCGAAGCTTGGGCGTTGGAGCTCGAGGGCGGACGGGCTAAGGAAGAAGAAGGCGTGGGGTGAAAAGGTGGATTCTTATCTCCTTATAAAGGCAGTGAATATAGAGCATCCCCCCACGAGGCTTAAAACTCGCCTATTCCCAAGGGGTCGTGCGGACGGCACGGTTGGATTACCCAAGCCCGTATTGATGAGAATCCCATGATAAGAGGATGTGATCTCTGTTTTGACAAGACGTGTCACTGGAGGCTGTGTCTCGAAACGCGAAACGAGAGATTGAAAAGCGATTCGAAATAATAAAGAGGCCAGACGTAACGTCTCGCCAACAAAAACTATCAGTGAAGACATATCGTGTTTTTGATTAAGTATTACAGCCCTTGTGGCAGCGAGGTTGTGACTGCTAAACAGATCCGGACATAGTTTTTGTTGATCAACTACTTTAAAGTATTCGGAGGAGGAACCCGCCTTACAATGCCGAAGACAATCTGCGGGCCGGACATATCGTCATTGAAGTCTGATTCAGGGGCTACTGAGGGAGTCCTGGATTAGGGGGTCCTCGGGCGTCCGGGCTATGCGACATGGGCCGAACTAATGGGCCGTGAAGATACAAGATAGAAGGCTTTTTCCCATGTCCGGATGGGACTCTCCTTTGCGTGTATGGCAAGCTTAGCGTTCGGATATGAAGATTCCTTTCTCTGTAAACCGACTCTGTACAGCCCTAGCCCCCTCCGGTGTCTATATAAACCGGAGGGTTTAGTCCGTAGAGGCAATCATAATCATACAGGCTAGACATCTAGGGTTTAGCCATTACGATATCGAGGTAGATCAGCTCTTATAACTCCTATACTCATCAAAGTCAATCAAGCAGGAAGTAGGGTATTACCTCCATCAAGAGGGCCCGAACCTGGGTAAACATCTTGTCCCCTGCCTCCTGTTACCCTCCATCCTTAGACGCACAGTTCGGGACCCCCTACCCGAGATTTGCCGGTTTTGACACGACAATGGGGCAAATGGATGCGGCCGCGCGCTGGGCGCACGGCCACCGCATCCTAGGACAGGCCCGAACACGACCCCATCGCCCTACCCAAACAGACTGATTCCGGGCAAAGGGACGTCCGTTTGGGGTCGCGCGGTGAAGTTGGCCTAAGATAGACAAGGAGGCAACTGCCACCCCCTCTGCACCCCTGCACTCTAAGATAGAGCAGGAGGCTGCTTCTTCCCCCTAGGCCCTAAGATAGATGAGATCAAACCTTCCTCGGTGCTTTGCGGTTGTTGCTTTCTTCTCCACCAAATCAACTTGCCCAAATTCAGTTTTCAGGTGACTAACGTGCAACTAAACTGGAAAACCTCACCCTACCATGTTGGAAACTGTGTGTTTTAGTTTTTGTTTATAAGTTTAATTTGTAATGTCTCTCTTTAATTAATTTAAAATCATATGAAAATAGTGGTGCAAATCATTTTTCCTAGCTATTCATTTTTTATGCATGGGCTCTCCTACCATCTTCCTTAAGCAGCGAGCTCGCTCCTTCCTCCCCTCCGGCGGGGAAGTTGTGGCCAGCCGCGACGTCTCCAGCTTGAGCTCGGACATGGACAATGTCTAGTCTGAGCAGCATTAAAACGTAAAAGGCCTCCACCTGCACTAGCCTATCTTCTTTTTCGCCTCCGTCGACGATGCACATTCCGTGTTGGGCGTAGTCTACCGAGGCCTCGCGCCCTAGCCGGAACGTAGCTCACCTTTAATCATTGAAATCGTTCACCACAGCGCAAGGGATACTCACGCGGGAGATTCAAGACCTACCTTTGCAGAGTTTGCATATTACACCGACGACGTAAATTACTGCGTAACTTGCCCCCGGCATGTGATTAAAAGTAGAAACGATAGTCGGCATGATCTGTCCCCGTCAAGTCTGGCACTTTCCATACAGCCACCCACGACATCCACGCGATCTCGATTTGCGTCCAACAATGGCGGTCCCAATACATGCATAATTTGTACGGCTCCACTGCAGCTGAGTGGCCCAAACGCAATCCCTGGTCGTGCACATGGGGTAGAAGCACCATCCTACGTGCCAAGCCAGTGAAGCCACATCCATATAAATAAATTCGGTTCTGCAAAAATATACTCATTTATTTATAAGTAAGTAATAGCGCATTGAGTGTCCGCCTTTTTTTTGCGGGGAGAGTGTCCGCCTCTTAATAATACTATACCAGACGAGTAGTAAAATGGCTATGTTTTCATAGATATAGTATTATACTAGATGTATTTCCACTACTTAATCGTGTAGCACGTCGATCGATTTTTTTTTTTGGAAGAGACTTTCTAATCAATGGATGTAATTGCACATTGGCATGACTAAATAATACTCCCCAATAACAAAATATAATGCATCTAGTTTTTTTAGATTTTTCTCCCATGCTATAGTGGATATTAGGAAATCGAGACACACTGGAATAATGCATGCAACAATATTTCTAACTAGCTCCGCCATCATGAAATAAATGAAGTGGAAATGACCCCTCCCAAGTCCTCTTTGGTATACGAATTAAAACTAAAACGCCCTATAATTTGGGAGAGTGACGATTAGTAGCAAAAACTTTGAAAAATTGTATATGGTTATCTTCCAAAGGTGCCAGAAGTATTTATTTCTTGTGGGTCATCAGTTGTCATGACATATTTATTTCTTCAATCATACTTATTCTTGTGGGACATCTATTCTGTCCCATTATATTTATTTCTTCTGTGTGACAACAATTTTGAATCTTCAATGTATCAAGCAGTAAAAATATTTCGACTTGCGTGGTTAGCACTAGAATAAGCACCAATATACCCAAGCAAAAAACTGGTTGTGCAATTGGGTATCATATTTAAACAATGACTAGCAAACGTGCCCATGCATTGCAATGGAAGAAAAAAATTATAGCGCAATATGCTAGAGCTTTGCAAGGACGGAACATCACATTCTTGTTAACAACTTCTAAACGTCAAAAAGAAAAGGAAACTCTATGATATTAGTTCATAGACATCCTCTATATGTTTGTGACCAAACGACTCGTCTGGTGCAGTAGTATGGACCCTGCACTATCTCAACACAATATTGCCACTAAATAGTGCTTAATGAAATTTATACAGTTAGCCTGAGATTTTTTGTCATCTGATAAATCAAACTTCTTGATGCAGTCCTAAGAATTGTTACATACGTATCTGGTTAAGAAAATCGTAGGTTCAATAGAAGATAGAAGGTGCAGATACTTTGCATATCCTAAGGAGATCAGGCACAAAGTTCCTCTTGATAGCTTTCTTGTCTAGCGGTCAATATGGTGCCAAGCATTCAACACAATCATCTCATCCTCGTCCAAACAATTGTTCTTCTGGTCAAAGCAGGATTGTCACATGTGAAATTGCATCAAGCTTGCTTGCCTAGAGACCATGCCAACTTTCCAACAGTAAATTAGCTATAAACAAATTCATGCATGAATTGGCATTTTTGTTCACATATAGCAGCAAGCATCAAGCCATCGCATTAATTCTCTAATTCTCCATCAAACATAGGCCCTCGACCCTTGCCTCTATCATGTGGCCATGTGCATGCACGTGGATTGTCCCCTCACCAACCAATCAAAGACCCATCACACTACACCCACATGAATCCACACACGATCATATCTCCTCTACCTTTGCAGGGTAGATGTGCCCATGTCGTCTTGCAATGCAAGCCCCTTGCAAATTCCGGTGCAAATCCATCAAATACCAACAAACAACCTAGTTGTCGGGCTCAGACGTGAATTTCTATGCTTCTACAACCGGCACAAACCAACACTTCTCACGGATCCGATGAATCGAGCCCGCCTCACGCATCTCCAACGACCTGCCCATGGCCGCAACCAAGGATAAACTGTCACTGCCGCGGCCAAGGCCTCTCTCTTTGCCACCACGTCTGAGATCGCGTGAGCATCCATCAGTCCTTCCCCCTCCTCTGACGGAGCGGCCTCCTCTGATTCGCACATGTTGCTACTTGCAATCGGCATCTCTATGCTCAGCTAGCTCGGTGCCGTGCTAGCCATAGATGTTTGTTGGTATAGACTAGATCCCAGCGTAGATGTTTGTTGGTGCAACATATATGAATTTATTAGTAAGTATAGATTAGATCCCAGCATATCCAAATTTAACAAACATTTTTTACCAACCCATTTCCCAACGAAGTCATATATGTTGTTCCCCTAAAAAAAGTCATGTATGTTGCAAAGTCACAAGTGATGCATGATCAGACAATGATCATAACAACGTTACATTGCTTGAGTTTATATCTTTGTTTTTGGGATTAAGCACTAAAGGCATCACATATAGCACCCAAATCCATTCATAGCAAATAAATCAAGAACCGAAGAATAATTCGCTCCGATATCTTCACCCTCCAATCCCGGGAAACACAATAATTGACATTATCAATTTTAAATCAACTACCCTCACATGGACCAGAACAAATTTCCTTGATTAAAGACTAACAACATTGAATGCTTAGATGAAGCACAACATCACAAGATCGTTCCAAAAAAGAAACTGATATGTCACAAAATAACTAGAATAAAATCATTTTGGTAAATAAGCACTAAGAACAACTATGCTCGCACTCTCCGGCAATCATCTTTGGGTCACTGCCATGCCTCATATTGCAACATCATCGTATTCCATGCCACCTTGTGTATGGTATCCACATCATAGGGCCAATGTCTTCAAGATCAACATGGCTTGCTTCCGTACTAACCACATCGCACGATATAGTTGAGAGATGATATTTACCCAAGAAAAGGTGTAAGTTGCATGCAAGCCCATTGGTTAGCATCTTGGCATATCTCATTCCTCACTTGGATTTGTATGCACATCTCCAACTTCCACACCCTACCTCCCAGCTTCGGGTCCGCCGTGGGTTGTTAATGCCGACACACCTCATCAAGCTTCTTCGCATCGCTACTGTCCACTAAGGAGGATGATTGTTCATCGATGTATGATAGAGAGGGAATGCGAGAGAGAGCTATGGGGTGGGGGGGGGGGGGGGGGTTCTCTTACCTCTCAAGGGAGGTACATGTGGAAAATTGTGTTGTATTTCTCATCTATTTCCTTATATACAGACTTATGTAGACTCAGTTAATTTATTAATTGGCACATATGTGTAGACATTGGGACCACGAGGGTATGGCTACCTATAGCCTGAGCACTAGGAATTTTACAAACAATTTGGCAGCCACAAAGTTTGACTTCTAGAACAGATAAAATAGTAGGATAATAAGCGTTCTAAGTAGGCAAAAAACTAGAAAGATATTAAACATTGGTCCCTAAGAAAATCGCGTGGCATGAACAAATGTGCTTTAAGTGGAGACACACAATCAACATATGTGTTTATTCACGAAGGATACAACGGGCACCTGATAAGTGAGCAACAATAGACTACTCTTGAAGAGGAAACTAAAACCAAGAACAATGGTGATGATGAAACGACGGCGACCGACAATAGTGTATGCATTGTCGGCGTGCAATGTGGGGCCACATCTACGCACAAAAACGGTCACAATGCTCGTCTCATCTGAGCTTTATTTTTGGCGAAACACATCTCCTAATTCTTGCTTGAACCGGTTAGTTCTTCTTGCAGCGTGGGCCGCACGTGCCGTTGATGGTGGAGCGCATGTCGGCACATCGGAACATCTTGACACGGCCCGTCTGCACCGCGCGGCATGTGGAGCAGCCCTTGGGGCACTGAGGATGGGCGTCGTCACATATGTCAACCCCCGAGAACGACCTGCATTTGTCACAACACTTGGGGAAGTAGTTGGCTGCACGCATGCATGGCATGCTATCATATTAGTAATCACTTATAAGATATATAAGACATCAATGGAATTGCAAAAGGACAATCAAAGTTTGTTATGCAAAAAATAGAATAAAGAACATGAAAGACCACGAACCATTCACGTGTGCAAGGATTCCCATGACCAGGATGGCATGGAGGAGAAGGATCGCCACAAGCTTGGTGTTCTTCATGGTTGTTTTTAAGGTTTTTGAGCAAAGCTCTCACTTATCTCTTATTGTTGTGAGTGGAATGCTATGTTGTTGTTGTTGTTGGCCAGAGCTAGTAGCACATCTATTTATAGGCGTAGATTTAGCACCTTGCTTGGCAATCTGCTATGCATGCACGCCCGCAAGTGGGTGAGGAGGATAATAAAGTTCGACGCATAGAATGCATCACTACCCACAGTTTTTTCCACATGTTCAATGGACGTGCAAACTGGAAATTATTGGACTTTTATAGGCCAAATCTAGGCCTAGCTGGTTGTTGCATTTCTATCTATAACTTTTCAAAAACATATCTGTCTATACTGGGTGAAGAACTCTTGGAACATGATCTCTGAGTGAATCTTGCGCGCTGCTCATAAAACACCTCTACCTCCTCAAGCATAGGACATAAATGGACCAAGCGTGAACGCATGCAAAGCTTAAGGGTGTTGCTGAATATAAGCTGTTTCAGATTTCTTTTTGTCTAAGCGAACACCTTTTCAAATTCCGAAAGTTTCAAAGTGAATTGACATGATACCTATCTGTTATGTAATTAAATGACTAGTTCAAATTCAATCTACACATCATTTTTGTAAGATAAAAACTAAGTATGTTGGTAATACTAGTAGTATTGTTTTGTATTTTCACTACTACTTAGGCTAGTCATGGTGAGGAGTAATTCAGATTCCTAACATGCATATGTTAGGTTGGCCATAGTGATGGTGTCTTAGCCGGTATCATGCACGGGGAACTAGCAACCACGTTGATGTGGCATACGATTAAGGAAGAGAGAGGGGGTTAGAGTAACATAGATAGATGCCGTATCATAATATATGTTATCCTACTATGTGTCATGCATGATAATAAATAAGATCATTTATGATATTATGCACTATAAAAATAGTATAATACACTAGTATCATATGCATGCTAGTAGTATATGATACTACCCACTATGAGGAGCCTTAGGGACCTTCAAAGCTCCGGTATATGTCCAGATGTTGGTATCCGGACCACTTTTTGTCAATTTGTATTATCTAATGGGGGCTCCTATCAGTCTGTGGTGCGGTCCGGATGTCTATTTTCCCACATATACGCATACACACATACACTACCCCTATGAGAACCTCCTAGAGACTGATCTGACACATCACCGTGAGGGTGACGAAAGTCACCACAGAGCCTTCGTAGTCGACGGGAACGTCCCCTCTCCACTGAACGCACATTGCGGGAAGGTCTGGAATAAATCCAGAAAAATGCAAGCACCGATGTCAAGTCTAGAATTTGAACTCTGGTGGGCTGGGGATACCACTGTCCTTCCAACCGCATACCACACATAAATACACATCACATGCATGCGCCCTCCCCCCTCTCCTATTTCTCCTCCCAACGGGACAAACAGGGATTTTTTTTTTGTGATTACGAATTGGATGACTCCATCCCGCATCATGTACATAGACCATGTTCGGATAAAAAATGACATTTGCGGTGTTCATTTAGGGGTTAGCGTTGGCGATGCCCTTACTAGATACTATGTTGTTACCTCCGTAGTGGGTAGTGTCATATGTACGATAATATAGATATCTTCATTTATTACTTTTAAAGTGATTTTACATTCAGAAGTGCTATGATGGTAACATATTATGTTACTCTATTTGTTTTTCGACTTTAATTATTTGTCACATTATCTTTTTTGCATGTGTGGCATGCATGTTATTGCCTATATTACTCTGACTATTAGTTGTCTTAGTGAGGCAGTATTTTTGCTACTATAATATTCGTCTCCTATTCTAGTGTGCGTATGGAACTTCCGTTCAAATTTTTATAACATGGTACATACGAAGTATGTCTGTACATTATAAGAAATATATGTCTCTTCTTTTTTGGAAATATTTGACAGTGCTTCTGTGGCTTGGGAACACGGTAGTCTAGGAGAAGTGAGCTTTGTTCTCACTCTCTCTTCCCTGATGTTGCTCCGGGTTGCATCCGGGACAGTGTATACATTGATTTGTGATGTGAATAAAAGAGCTGCCTTAATAATTAAAAAAGGAGTCTCGGATCATACATTATACTATCTAGACGGCTGCTACTTTCACATGTCTACTGATGCCCTTTACTCACTCATTACCTGCCTTCGCGTCATAAGACTGCCACGTTTATTAATAACGGACTCTCAAGATATATAAATATGTGCAGAAATAACGAGCTAAGGGCATCTTCAAAGCTGATTTTTAAACCGCCTGCATCCGCATGTATCGTGCGGTCTGAACGTGTTTTGCCATCAAATGTGGTTATCTGTCCACTCGGATGTCTTTTTTTCACAAATCAAAAACAAACTAGAGGGTTTGTGGTGGTTTAGATCGTCGCCACGTAGAACTCCGAAACCCCCGGTCCATTTAAATCATCCCTCCCGGTATTAATGTTTTCTACTCCATCCTTGCTTCCCCTTGATTTGCCTCTGTATCCTCCTCCTCCTCCGCCGCCTCCGCTATACCTCTCCCGCCGCCGTGCCCAGCCATTGCCGGACGTCCTTAGGCCCACCCACGCGCCACTAGCCTTGTACAATCACTAGTAGAAAACAGGGCTATGGTCCAGGCCGGCTCAGCCCATTAGTCCCGGTTCAGTGTAGAACCGGGACTAATGTGGGCATTGGTCCCGGTTCGTGAGCCCAGGGGGCCGGCCGTACCACGTGGGCCATTGGTCCCGGTTCGTCTGGACCTTTTGGTCCCGGTTGGTGGGACGAACCGGGGCCAATGGGCCTCGCTCCTGGCCCACCACCATTGGTCCCAGTTGGTGGCCTGAACCGGGACCAAAGGCTCCCCTTTAGTCCCGGTTCTTGCCACAAACCGGGACCAATGAGGTGCCTATATATACCCTCGCCCGCGAGCAGAGCAGTGCTCTGTTTTTCTCTGGCCGGCGAGGGGAGGGGTTTGTGGTGCTCTAGCTCACCTCCTATGCACATGAGGTGTTCGATGGAATGCCCGAGCCACACTACTTAAACTTTCTCCTCTCGAAGCTCGACCTCCAAGCTCCATTTTCCTCGAGATTTGTCTAGATTTAGCGGTCCGTCACGCCCCGTCCCCGTCTTCACCGCCGTCGATCACCCGCGCTGATCTCATCACCGACACCACCGTGGTGAGCCTCTTGTTCTTATCTTCTTTCTGAAAGGAAAAATATTCTTACTTGTTTGTTTAGATAGATACTTGTATCATTTTCTTACATTTATTATTGCATCTTATATAGTGCGATGGTTTTGGTATCCGCCCCCGTCGGCCCTCGTCCTGTCTATGATTCGGATTTGGTATGTATATTATCTTCATAACTATTGGTTCATTTATTGTTTATGAAAATTATGCCGACCAACGTGACATAGATTTTATTTATCTAGGATGTATGTGAATCGGAAATGCCAACCGACCCTATTGTCGAGAGGTTAAATTTAGTTGAAGAAGAAAACAATTTGTTGAAGGAAAAAATAAAAAAAAATTGAGGAGGAGAAGATGATATTGGAGTTGCATGTTGCGGATGTCGTCGATGATCACAAGATCAAGATGGATGCAATGCGCTTGAAGATTAGAAAGATTAGAAAATATGCCATTCATACCGAGGCTTGGTATCATTATGCCGTTGGATCAATTGTTACCTTGGTTGCGATTATGATCACATTTGTTTTCGCATTGAAATGTTTTACATAGTTTGAATATATGGTTTAATTAATTAGATGCTCTGGAGAGCTATATGTTGTTAGATGAGAACTATGTATGCACTTTGGTTTTAATGTGATGATGAACTTCTATTAATTTGGACACTTAATTATATATAATGCACGCAGATGAACCGGCAATGGATGTACGGTGACAGACACACCCGCGAGTACATTAAGGGCGTGCATGAGTTTCTCGATGCGGCTGAGGCAAACAAGCAGAATGGTTTTATGTGTTGTCCATGCACTGAATGTGGGAATACGAGGTCTTACTCTAACCGGAAAATCCTTCACTCCCACCTGCTTTACAAGGGTTTCATGCCACACTATAATGTTTGGACGAGGCACGGAGAAATAGGGGTTATGATGGAAGACGGCGAAGAAGAAGAGTACGATGACAACTATGTGCCCCCTGAATACGGTGATGCTGCAACGGGGGGAGCTGGTGAAGATCAAGAGGAACCAGACGATGTGCCCAATGATGCTGCCACGGGTGAAGCTGCTGAAGATAAAGAGGAACCAGACGATGTGCCCGATGATGATGATCTCCGCCGGGTCATTGTCGATGCAAGGACGCAATGCATTAGTCAAAAGGAGAAGCTGAAGTTCGATCGCATGTTAGAGGATCACAAAAAAGGGTTATACCCCAATTGCGAAGATGGCAACACAAAGCTCGGTACCGTACTGGAATTGCTGCAGTGGAAGGCAGAGAATGTTGTGGCTGACAAAGGATTTGAGAAGCTACTGAAAATATTGAAGAAGAAGCTTCCAAACGATAACGAATTGCCCGACAGTACATACGCAGCAAAGAAGGTCGTATGCCCTCTAGGATTGGAGGTGGAGAAGATACATGCATGCCCTAATGACTGCATCCTCTACCGCGGTGCCTACAAGGATCTGAACGAATGCCCGGTATGCGGTGCGTTGCGGTATAAGATCAGACGAGATGACCCTGGTGATGTTGACGGCGAGCCCCTCAGGAAGAGGGTTCCTGCGAAGGTGATGTGGTATGCTCCTATAATACCACGGTTGAAACGTCTGTTCAGAAACGAAGAGCATGCCAAGTTGATGCGATGGAACAGTGAGAACCGAAAGAAAGATGGGAAGTTGAGAGCACCCGCTGACGGGTCGCAGTGGAGAAAAATCGAGAGAAAGTACTGGGATGAGTTTGCAAAGGACCCAAGGAATGTATGGTTTGCTTTAAGCGCGGATGGCATTAATCCTTTCGGGGAGCAGAGCAGCAATCACAGCACCTGCCCGTGACTCTATGTATGTATAACCTTCCTCCTTGGATGTGCATGAAGCGGAAGTTCATTATGATGCCAGTTCTCATCCAAGGCCCTAAGCAACCCGGCAACGAAATTGATGTGTACCTAAGGCCATTAGTTGAAGAACTTTTACAGCTGTGGAATGGAAACGGTGTACGTACGTGGGATGAGCACAGACATGAGGAATTTAACCTTAAGGCGTTGCTGTTCGTGACCATCAACGATTGGCCCGCTCTCAGTAACCTTTCAGGACAGACAAACAAAGGATACCACGCATGCACGCACTGTTTAGATGACACTGAAAGTATATACCTAGACAAATGCAGGAAAAATGTGTACCTGGGTCATCGTCGATTTCTTCCGACCAACCATCAATGTCGAAAGAAAGGCAAGCATTTCAAAGGCGAGGCAGATCACCGGAAGAAGCCCGCCATGCGCACCGGTGATCACGTGCTTGCTATGGTCAATGATTTACACTACGTAATCTTTGGAAAGGGTCCCGGTGGACTAGCTATTCCGAATGACGCTGAGGGACACGCACCCATGTGGAAGAAGAAATCTATATTTTGGGACCTACCCTACTGGAAAGACCTAGAGGTCCGCTCCTCAATCGACGTGATGCACGTGATGAAGAACCTTTGCGTGAACCTGCTAGGCTTCTTGGGCGTGTATGGGAAGACAAAAGATACACCTGAGGCACAAGAGGACCTGCAACGTTTGCACGAAAGAGACGGCATGCCTCCGAAGCAGTATAAAGGTCCTGCCAGCTACGCTCTTACGAAAGAAGAGAAAGAAATCTTCTTTGAATGCCTGCTCAGTATGAAGGTCACGACTGGCTTCTCGTCGAATATAAAGGGAATAATAAATATGCCGGAGAAAAAGTTTCAGAACCTAAAGTCTCATGACTGCCACGTGATTATGACGCAACTGCTTCCGGTTGCATTGAGGGGGCTTCTACCGGAAAACGTCCGATTAGCCATTGTGAAGCTATGTGCATTCCTCAATGCAATCTCTCAGAAGGTGATCGATCCAGAAATCGTACCAAGGCTAAGGAGTGATGTGGCGCAATGTCTTGTCAGTTTCGAGCTGGTGTTCCCACCATCCTTCTTCAATATCATGACGCACGTCCTAGTTCATCTAGTCGACGAGATTGTCATCCTGGGACCCGTATTTCTACACAATATGTTCCCCTTTGAGAGGTTCATGGGAGTCCTAAAGAAATATGTCCGTAACCGCGCTAGGCCAGAAGGAAGCATCTCCATGGGCCATCAAACAGAGGATGTTATCGGGTTTTGTGTTGACTTCATTCCTGGCCTTAACAAGATAGGTCTCCCTAAATCGCGGTATGAGGGGACACTGACTGGAAAAGGCACTCTTGGAAGAGACTCAATAATATGCAGGGACGGATATTCTTGGTCTCAAGCACACTACACAGTTCTACAGAACTCTACCTTGGTGACCCCGTATGTCGATGAACACAAGAACAGTCTACGCTCCAAACACCCGGAGCAGTGCGACGACTGGATTACATGTGAACACATCACGACTTTCAGCAGTTGGTTGGAAACACATCTCAGAGGTGACAACACTGTTTGTGATGAGTTGTACTTGTTGTCCAGGGGACCATCTTTGACTGTATTGACTTACAAAGGATACGAGATAAATGGGAATACATTTTACACGATCGCCCAAGATCAAAAGAGCACCAACCAAAACAGCGGTGTCCGCTTTGATGCAGCAACCGAGAGCGGAAAGGACACATATTATGGTTACATAGTGGACATATGGGAACTTGACTACGGACCTGATTTTAAGGTCCCTTTGTTTAAGTGCAAATGGGTCAATCTGTTAGGCGGCGGGGTACAGGTAGACCCACAGTACGGAATGACAACAGTGGATCTGAAAAATCTTGGGTACACTGACGAACCGTTCGTCCTAGCCAATGATGTGGCACAGGTTATTTATGTGAAGGACATGTCTACCAAACCGAGAAAAAGAAAAGATAAGGAAGCGAATACATCATACGATGAGCCAAAGCGCCACATAGTTCTTTCAGGAAAAAGGGACATCCTGGGAGTGGACGGCAAGACAGACATGTCTGAAGATTATGAAAAGTTTCATGAAATTCCTCCCTTCAATGTCAAGGCTGACCCAAGCATCCTGATAAACAATGAAGATTATCCATGGTTACGGCGCAATAAGCAAATGACACAAGCAAAGAAAAAGTGAAGACTTTCTCCCGCAATAAGCAAATGCTATGTGGGTGAAATTATGATACCATCCCAACTTTCAACTTTTTCAGAGTTCATTTGAAATGCTTTCATGTCTTATGGTTCGAAACTTTGATACTTCGAAAGTGATTGTCCATTTTGTACACGAAGTGCATCAAGTTTTTGTCGTAACCCTCTCTACTTTTTGGAACATGCTATGTGGGTGAAATGATGATACCATGCCAACTTTCAACCTTTTCAGAGTTCATTTTGAAATGCTTTCCAATTTCAGAGTCATTTAGCTCAAAAAATGAATTAATAGCAAACAGAATGAACTACAAAACTTTTATGAAAATAAAAACAATCAATTAAAATATTATGTTATGATCAACTAAATAAAACTATAATATTCTTCAATAGCAAAAAGAATATAATTTGTGTGACCTAAAATCAAACTATAAGTATTTAATTATAAGTATAAATAAAAATAAATAGCAAAGAAGAAAAAAATTCTAATTTTATAGTAAAGTTATTCATAAACTAGTGATTCACATAAATTTTTAAAAATTCAAATTTAAACTATTTAAAATTTAAAACTAATGGCACTAACAGAAAGTTTATAATTTTTGTGACCTAAAAGCAAAAAAGAAATCACTAAAAAACTGTAACTATTTAGTTGTAAGTAGAAATAAAAAATAAATAGAAAAAAAATCTAATTTTATAGTAAAGTTATTCATAAACTAGTGATTCACACAAATTTTTAAAAATTCAAATTTAAACTATTTAAAATTTAAAACTAATGGCACTAACAGAAAATTTATAATTTTTGTGACCTAAAAGCAAAAAGAAATCACTAAAAAACTATAAGTATTTAGTTTTAAGTAGAAATAAAAAAATAAAAAACCAAAAAAATATAGAAATAAAAAAGAAAAAACCAAAAAAATGCCACCTACTGGGCCTCCACGGCCTGAATACGACTAGAAACCCTAAATGGGCCAGGATTCAGGCCCGCAGAAGGCCCAATAGGCCCACAGGCAAAGCAGTGTCAAATTAGGCCCATAGGCCTGCTATTCAGAGGAGTTCGAGAGGGAGGAGGCAGCAGAGCTTATAAACCAGTGCCGGGCGCTCTCAACTAGCGATGTGGGACTAAACTTATGGGCGCGGGCAGCACAAGGGCATTGGTCCCGGTTGGTGGCACCAACGGGGACTAAAGGGGTGAATTGGTCACGGTTCGTGTACCAACCGCGACCAATGCCCCCCTTTAGTCCCGGTTGGTGCCACCAACCGGGACCAATGGGCTTCGCTTCCCGCCCTTTGGGCTGCCGAAAAGAGGCCATTGGTCCCGGTTCGTGGCAGCAACCGGGACTAATGCCCACCTGTAGTCTCGGTTGCTGCCACGAACCGGGACTAAAGCCTCTGCTATATAAGGCCACACTTTGCAATTTTTCATTCTCAACTTGCAGTTGCAGTTGCCGACGCCGCCAGGCTGCCCCGACGCCGCCCGCCCCCATCGTCGCCGTCGCCCGCGCCCATCGTCGCCGTCGCCCATGACGCGCGCCGCCCCGGCCCGCCCCCGTCGCCGTCGCCCTCGTCCCTGCCCCCGTCGCCGCGCCCCCGTCGCCGTCGCCCTCGTCCCTGCCCCGTCGCCGCGCCGGCCGGCCCCTTGCCCGACGCCCGCCGCCCCGGCCCGCCGTCACCATCGCCCGCGTCTCCTACCCCAAGCGCGCGCCCACTGCCCCGTCGCCATCCTCGCCGCCGACTCCGCGGTCCTCCTCTGGTCCGGCCGGCGCCCTAGATTTTTTTCATATATATATGCTTGTTTTTCATATATATATGCTTGTTTTTTATATATATGTATACATATGTTCTCTGTGTATATATCTATGTTCATGTATATATGCAAAAGATTAGGATTAGAAGAGGGAGAAGAATATTAGGATTTTTTATATATATGTATACATATGTTCTTTGTGTATATATATATCTAGCTATGTTATATATGCAAAAGATTAGGATTAGAAAAATTAGGATTTTTTTCTGTTCATAGATTTTTTTTGGTGATATTAATTATTGTAAATATGAAAATGTTTGTATATTCATATGAACAAATGAATTAGAAGAGGGAGAAGAAGAGGGGGTCGAGGGTCGTCGAACATGAGAGGAGGAAGAGGATAAAAAATGAAGAGGAATAAGAAAAGAAAAAAGAGGAGAAGAAAGAATAGAGGAGAAGATCTTCTCCTCTATTCTTTCTTCTCCTCTTTTTTTCTTCTTCTTCCTCTTTTTTTTTATCGGGAACGAGGGTCGTCGAGGGTCGCCGAGCGGTAGAGGAAGAAGAGGATAAAATAGAAGAGAAAGAAAAAAAAAAGAGAGGGGTCGACGGTCGCCTAGGGGTTGAGGGTCGAGAGGGGGTCTAGGGTCGCCGAGAGGGGAGAGGAAGACGAGGAGAAATAAATAAGAAGAAGAAAAAAGAAGAAAAAGAAGAGGAGAGGAAGAAAGGAATAGTGGAGAAGAAGAGAAAATAGAATATATTCTATTTTCTCTTCTTCTCCACTATTCCTTTCTTCTTCTCCTCTTTTTTTTCTTCTTTTTTTTCTTCGACACGTGGGGGGGGGGTCGAGAACGTCGGACATTCATGAGAGAGGCGAGGAAGAAGGGGAAGAAGAGGGAGAAGAAGAGGAGAGGAAGAAGAGGAAGTCTTCTCCTCTATTCTTTCTTTTCTTCTTTTTTCTTCTTCTTCTTCCTCTTTATTTTATCGGGAACGAGGGTCGTCGAGAGGTCGAGGAGCGGTAGAGGAGAAACCCTAAATAGAAAGTATCGTCGGTGTGAGATACATGTACCGTCGGTGTCGGACACTACACCCACATCCCACAAGTGGCGCGGGCTTCGACGCCCACGTCACTTGTGGGACGTGGATGTAGTGTCCGACACCGAAGGCCACATGTATCTCACACCCACGAAACTTGCTAGCTATCTAGGGTTTCCTCTACCGAAAAGAAGAGGAGAAATAAATAAGAAGAAGAAAAAAGAAGAAAAAGAAGAGGAGAAGAAGAAAGGAATAGTGGAGAAGAAGAGAAAATAGAATATATTCTATTTTCTCTTTTCTCCACTATTCCTTTCTTCTTCTCCTCTTCTTTTTCTTCTTTTCTTCTTCTTCTTCTTCATCTTCTTCTTCTTCTTCTTATTAGCCAGAAGTAGAGAGAGGTTTCCTAGTGTCAAAGTATTGAAGAAATCCATGCCTTCATCATTAGCCGGAAGTAACCAGGGCATGTTGGTACGAAGTTCTGCAAAGTTATTCTGGAATGGAGTCCCGGATAGAATAATCCGCTTTTTGGTACGAATTCAGCAAAGGCCTTCCAAATAGCGATATTCGGAAGGCTCTTGCTGAACTTTGTACCAAAAAGCGAATTATCCTATCTGGGACTCCGTTCCAGAACAACTTTGAAGAGCTTCGTACCATCATGCACATGTTACTTTCGCCTAATGATGAAGACATGGTTTTGTTGAATCCTTTGACACTAGGCAACCTCCCGACCCCTCGGCGATCCTCTCGAACATGAGAGGATGAAGAGGGTCGTCTAGGGGTCAAGGGTTCCAGGGTCGTCGAGGGTTCGAGGGGTCGAGGATCGCCGAGGGGTCGAGAGAGGTTTCCTAGTGTCAAAGTATTGAAGAAATCCATGCCTTCATCATTAGCCGGAAGTAACCAGGGCATGTTGGTACGAAGTTCTGCAAAGTTGTTTTGGAATTGAGTCCCGGATAGAATAATCCGCCTTTTGGTACCAATTCAGCAAAGGCCTTCCAAATAGCGATATTCGGAAGGCTCTTGCTGAACTTTGTACCAAAAGGCGGATTATCCTATCTGGGAGTCCGTTCCAGAACAACTTTGAAGAGCTTCGTACCATCATGCACATGTTACTTTCGCCTAATGATGAAGACATGGTTTTGTTGAATCCTGAGACACTACGCAACCTCCCGACCCCTCGGCGATCCTATCGAACATGAGAGGAAGAAGAGGATAAAAAAAGAAGAGGAAGAAGAAGAAAAGAGGAGAAGAAAGAATAGAGGAGATCTTCTCCTCTTATTTTTCTTCTTCTTCCTCTTTTTTTTATCGGGAACGAGGGTCATCGAGGGACATAGATGTAGTGTCGTCGTTGTCGATATATACCCCCTCCCGATAGCTTACTATGATTAGGTAGCTAGTTCTACGTTTGGCACTAATATATCCATCTATCATGTTTGAATAATAATTGCCATGTTGTAAATATTTGTAGAAACTATGGACACCGCCCTAGATGAAGCAACAAAAGAAGCGTTGTTGAGGGACATAATCACAGAAGGAAGTGATGCCATCTCGTTGTTTCTCAACGAAACCGATGGTCTGGAAGGACAGGGTGAACAAGCTGGCTACGGTGACCTAATGCCGGTGCAAGAAGAAGAACATGAGGATGGCTCCGGTGACCCAATGCCGGTGCAAGAAGGAGACCGTGATGACGGCTCCGGTGACCGAACCGAGTCCGGCCAGGTATATATATTAGTTAAGCCTATGCTGACTAGCTGATTGACGCATTCATTGTTTTGGTATGTACACATATTAATTAAGTCTTTGTTCTTTTTTCTAGCCCTCCGAATCGAGCACAACTTCGGTAAAGAGACGAGGCCCGAAGAAAAAGTTGAGCTCGGATGAAAAGTTTGAGATCATAGCAATCGCGCCCGACGGCCAACCTATTGAACCCCTCCGGACAAAGAGCGCATTTGTTGCTCAGTGCGGGGTTCTGGTTAGGGACAAGATCCCGATAAGCATCCAGCAATGGTTTAAGCCAGCTACAGAAGACCCTGAGGTGTCTTATGTCAATGATATGCAGAAAAATGATCTTTGGACTGAGCTGAAGTCAAATTTCACCCTACCGCTTGAGGATAATCCAGAGAACCCAGTTAAAGAGAAATTAATCAAGTCTTTTGCTCTGAAGAGGATGGCAGAACTATTCAGGAGGTGGAAGAAAGAGCTGAATAAGTTTGTCGAAAAAAATGAGACACCAGAATTCAAGGGCAGATATGAGAAGATCAGAGATCACTGGCCCGCATTTGTGGCCCACAAGACATCAGAAAAGAGTAAGAAGATGTCGGCGACAAACAAGCAAAATGCTGCGAAGAAGAAGCTTCACCATCGCACAGGGTCAGGTGGCTACCTCGTAGCCCGGCCTAAGTGGTCCAAGAGTGAGAATGATCTGGTTCATAAAAGGATCGAACCAGAGACAAATAACTGGCCAGACCGTTGCCGGACTTGGTTCTTCGGGGCTGGCGGAACCCTGGACCCTGAAACAGGGAAGTGCATTTGGACGAACGATCAAATGGACATACCAGTCAGTAAGCTTAAGCAGTATATCGAAGCAGCGCAGGAAGGGACATTCTTTCCAGACAGAGAGAACGACGAGCTCACAATGGCCCTCGGGAATCCTGAGCACCCTGGACGGACACGAGGCACGCCAGGCTCCGTTCCATGGAAGGTTGGGTTTCCGGACGCAGGCGGTTACAAATCCCATGAGAGGAGGAAAAAAGTGCAGCAGACCCAAATGCAGGCGCTGCAAGCAAGGGTGGACGTGATAGAGGAACGAGAAGAAAATCGCAGCAAACGTACTGCCGAAGCCTCCCCCGAAGCTACCCCGCCATCTCAGCGCAGAAGCAGCGTGGCTTCCACCGAGCTGCTTCAGCTAGAGCATGCCTTGACGGCTCCTGCCAGCTATCCCGTGGATGCTATCACGGAGTCTCAAAATTGCCACCTTATGACGCAATGGATGAATTTGAAGGTCAAGGCGGCTGTTGGCTCTGTTTATCCTACTGAACCCGGCGCAACTTTTCACTGCCGACCGATTCCAGAAGGATATGCTAGGGTGATGGTGGATGAGATAACGGAGGGATTTGAGGACCTCCAGCTTGACCACCCTACCGGTGAAGGGGAGACTCGGCTGGGGTCTGCTTTGAAGACTCCATGCCTATGGCGGAAGGACCTCATCAACCTTCCGAACTGGACACCACCGCCTCCTCCTCCTCCTCCAGCGAGTCAGGGCACTCCGCCTCCACCGCCTCCTCCTCCTCCGGCGAGTGACGATCAGGGCCCTCGGCCGGCTCCTTCTCCGGCGCGCGCGGCACTCCGCCTCCTTCTCCGCCTGCGCCGACGCGCCCGAGCAGCCCGCCTCCTCCTTCTCCGCCTCGTCAACAAGGGCGGAAGAGACCTGCCGCCGCTCCAGCTGCTCCGGCGCGTCGTAGTCCTTCTCCTCCGCCGCTTAAGCAAGTAAAGAAGACAACCGCTACGTCTGCTCGGTCGGCGTCTAGCAGTACAACCAGAGGCGGGAGGACATACAGATTCGGTCCTTCTCTGAAGACTCCAGAGAAGTTACCATACGAGAGGACCCAGGAGGAGAACGCCGAGATCGCGCGAGAAGAAGTGAACAAATTCTTTGAAGGGGTGAAAGCAAAGAAACATCCACCTCCGGAGGAGAAGGTAGATCGGGTGAAAGTGAAGCGCACTCTGGCTGCCCTGACAAAACCACCGAAGTCTGATTCACCGAAAGGAAACTATGACCGCATTATTGGAAAGGAATTTGCCGAAGCGGAGCGGTCGGGAAGTACTGTCAGTGATCAAAGGCTGAAACAACGATGAGCTGGGAAACAAATTGCCCAGCTCGGCGAACAAGCGAAGCAATCGTGCCCCCCGCTCAAGGTGCCTAGCCACAACGTCGATAATGATCCGAGGATGGTGCCCGGTTATAGCAATCCTGCAGATTACCTGCCCGACGAAGTACATTATGACCCCATGGACGTGCAGATACAAAGATACGAGTACGGGAAGCCTCTCGTCAAAGATGAAAGATCTCTATCAACGATGATGCGAAGATTGCATGATTGGTACTTGAAAATCTACAGAGACTCTGGGGGGAGGAGTACTTTGTATGCGAGAATTAAACCAGAGCATGACCTCGTTGGAATTGATCTGTTGCATGTTCCATTTGAGGAGTTCTATCAGTTCTTCAATCAATTGGCCCTCGATAAAGCAACTGTCACCTGCTACTGTCTGTAAGTAGTACTACTTCTGTCATTAAGTTTCTCTATATAGCTTAGCTCTTTCATTGCATGTATTTATAATCATCCTCACTATATTATGCAGATTGAAGATCATCGAATTGAAGAAAAGACAAGTCGGTGATATTGGGTTCATTAACACAAATCTCATAGATGCAACTCAGGTTAAATTTCATGCCGCAGAAACCGAGGCCAGCATGCTAGAATCGTTGATAATAAATCAAAACAAAGATATAATACTCTTTCCTTACAACTTCAAGTGAGTGTTACTGTCTTGTGCGTATTCGGTTTCCCTTATATATTAGTCAAGGTTATAGTAATGTAATTGATGAGTTATGCATGCGTGTGCAGTTTCCACTATATTCTCCTACATATTAAGCTTGAGCAGGGACTAGTAACCGTCTTAGACTCAAGACGAAAAGATCCCAAGGACTATGCAGACATGACTCAAATACTCGAGAAGTAAGTTAAATCGATCATTATCCACCATATCAGCAACTTTGTTCATTTCCTGATATATCAAGTAATTGTTTTCTTTGTCCGGCAGGGTTTGGAGAAAATTCACCAGAAAAGCTCCGGGACTGCCGAAGGAGCTGCAATTTAGACACCCGAAAGTAAGTACTAGCTATAGTAGCATTTTAAGCGCATCTACTAGTCATTCAAGCGCTAGTTTCATCAATACCATTTGGCATTCTTGCTTATCAGTTTGATTAACCTCTATTTCTTGTAAAGTGGTTGTGGCAGCAACAAGGGAATGATTTCTGTGGTTACTATGTTTGCGAGTCCATCCGCCACACGACCTGTGAGCGGGGCTACACTGACGAACAATATGAAGTACGTAAATAACAACATTCACAATTTTATTTTATTACCATCATTTGTGTTGAGTTTCATTCATTCATATATATATGTATTGACCCCCTTCTTTAAATTAGATGTTTCGGAAGAGGGATGAACTCCTAGCACCAGCTCGCATGCGAGGAATTCAAGAGGAATTGGCGGCATTCTTTCTTGACCACGTGATCCCTGAAGACGGAGAATTCTATGTTAACCCTGAGTCCGTATGATTATATTTGTAAGAGATAATTACTGTATATATGTAGCCGATAGTGTCAGATAGATATACGAGAACTTGTTGTTCGACCAATCTCTCGGAGAAGGAGAGATGGTCGATATCACTTCTCTCTGTATATATGCATATATGTTCATGACGATCTTCTGTTTCCTTCGTTTGCTTACTAGCTAGCTAGCGTGTCTAGTCCTCTCTATATACGTATGTATAGTACGTAGCGTCGACCAAGCACAGACATAACAGAGGACACTTCTCTCTATTAATTATAACTAGCTAACACAATATATGAAACACCTAAATTAACCCCCTAAAACCCCCAACCCCCCCCCTTTCAAAAAAAAAACAAAAACCCCAGCCACAGAAGTGCTGACGCGTGGATGCTTATTGGTCCCGGTTGGTGCCACCAACCGGGACCAAAGGGTCTCCACGTGGGCAGTGCGCAGAGCCCAGTCAGGAGACCTATTGGTCCCGGTTGGTGCCACCAACCGGGACCAAAGGGTCTCCTGACTGGGCTCTGCGCACTGCCCACGTGGAGGGCCTTTAGTCCCGGTTCTAGATTGAACCGGGACTAAAGGGGGGAGGTATTAGTACCGACACTTTAGTCCCGGTTCCTAAACCGGGACTAAAGGCCCTTACGAACCGGGACTATAGGCCCTTTTTCTACCAGTGAATGGCGCCGTCCAACTAGGATTCGTCCATAGCCGGGTACCCGGCCTCCGCCCCGCCACCCCCCACCCCCCCCCCCCTCCCCTCTCGACGCCGTCCATGACGGACACCACTCCTGGCAGGTGTTTAGTTCAAATGTCATTGAGCTTATGTTCGAACTTCATGCCGTTTTTTAGAGTGAAAGGGATGGTGGAAAACTCATTGAAGGAGGATGGGTTGTTGTGCGATTTGTGGTTGGTCGTATCTATTGACATTGTAGGTTGGAGCAGAAGGGAGATCTTTTGATAAATGGTTCGTTTTATGTGCGAAAGCATGCAGCCTATGGCATACACATCATCCATGAACACAATTTCAAGTCCTTAGAGTATCAATGGTACACCATCTAGAGCTCCGTCAGAAAGTATTGTGCGCGGTTGATTAGCTAGAGGCAATGTGGCCGTTGCAACTTGCAAGCGGTGACCAGGAAGACCATAAGTTTTGTTTCTTCTTGCTCTACATGTTGATTGGTTCATTCACTCGTTGTCATTCTATACGTTGTGTAGCCTGCACGCACTGCCGTGATGTAGTACAGGTTAGAGGGCAAATCGTTCACGCACATAAATTGTTGGATGAAATTCAAGGGACAGTATGTGTGAGATAACATTATCCATCCATGAAAAACTTGTTGAACATCTGGTTAATCTCGTTGAATTTAAACTATTATTGTACTAAACATATTTAGATGTTATTTATGGATGATTTGTGTTATTTCAAAATTTGAGAATTTCGTCCTATTTGATGAAAATTGTCTGGTTAGTTCAAATATATTTTGAAATGGACACGGCTACAGTTGGATGGCTCCCACATCTCTATCTCCGGACTGGTTCCTTTGTCTGCGGACGGATGTGGCGTTCGATTTGAGGTTAGCGTTGGAGACGCTAGGATATAGCACGTGTGCCTCCTAATTTTGTTTCTCAAGTTCAAATTATTCTTTTGCTAGTCCCATGTGTTTTTTCTTTTCTTTTGCTAGTCCCATGTGTTTTACTTTTGATGCTATGTCTTTCTTTTCAAAATTAACTCCAAAGTGATCAATCTCACTAAAACCGCGTCACGACAAGAAAAATAGGCACATGACAAAAATCGAACTACCTTTCTTCTCTCTTTTTTGAACCGGAACACACGTTCTTTAATTAGTAAAACCCTTCAGTAGAGAGCCTACCGTTGCATGCTCTGCAGTGCAGATTGCACGGACGCAAATAATTGCGGTTATAAACACGACTCTCACGCTCTATTTTTAGAGCATCTCCAGCCATTCGGCCCCTCAGGGGCTTGAAATAGCGCCGTCTGGAGACGAACCAGCTATAAATTTGGCGTGGGACGGTAGGTTTTCCAGCCGCCGCCCAAAGATCGTCCCAGATGTCACTTTTTAAAATCATACTTGCCCGAAATTCGGCCAAACATGACTCAAAATTGGATGAAATTTAGGCATTTCATTGATTTTTGTACATATTTAAGACATAATTCGAAAAAAAACGACTACTACTACACCGCCTTGGGCCTACACGCCGAAGAGCTTGCAGAAGGCGCTGTAGTCGTCGTCGCCGTCCTCCTCCTCCTTCTTCACACCGCCGCCGTCCTTGCTACACCCGTGCCTTGGGTCGCCTTGGCGGATGAGTTTGGTTCGCTGTCCACGAGAACGATGACACCGCCCTCATCGCGACCGCGGCGCAGGGAGGCGATCTCCTCGAGGGCGCGGCGCTGGCGCTCCAGCTCCAGCTGGACGTAGTCGTCGCACGCCCATTTGAGGGTGGCCTCCTCCTCGGTGGCCATGTCATTATACTCCTTGACGGCGACGAGCCCCGGCTCGGCCTTCACGGCGACGAGCCCAGGCTCAGGCTTCGGCTTGACGAGGCGGGAGGGGAGAGGAAAGGGGCCACCATGGGTGCGCCGCCCGAGTGGCGTCTCGACTGGCTCGGCCTTGACCGGGGCGAGTGCCGGCGACCCAGAGGAGCAGGAGCGGGAGGAGGAGGAGCCTCCCACCATGCGCCTCGGCAGCAAAGAAGAGCCGCTGCTGCGGCGAGGGACGGGGGCCGGGGCCGCCGGGTACTCGAGCGGCGGCTCATTGCCGCCCTCGAGGTGCTCGAGGACGGTGTGGAGCGTGCGGCCGGGGACGCCCCACCACATGCGGCGCCCGTCAGTATTGTAGCAACCCCTCACCGGCGCGTTGTTGGTGGAGGCGATTTGCTTCTCGTGGCGGCGTCAGAAGTACGCCGTCCATCAGGCATGGTTTCCGCCGGCGTACTCCGGTAGGCCCCGCACCTCCTCCGCTAGGGACGCCCGAACGCGCACGATCTCGGCGTCCCGGCGGTCGGCGTCACTCGGTTGGGAGGGGGACGGGACGCCTTCGGCGCTGAGCTTCCATGAGCGCGGCACACGCATGTCAGGCGGCGTCGGTTAGTTCGCCTCGTGGAGGAGGTACGCCTCCTCCTCGTGAAGGTGCGGCAGCCGAAGCTGTTGGCCGCCACTCCATTGTCGGGTAATCGGTGGGCCATCGGTGGTGGTTGGAGACGAGGAGAGAGAGAGAGATGGGGCGTCGACGACGAGAGAGGGATGGAGATGCGGCGAGGGAGTGTGCAGCAGAGCGGTACTTATAGCGGCGGGAGGCGAGCGGGCGGCAGCCTTGTGAACGAGGTGGCTGCGCCGCCCATGAGAAATCAATGGAAGGCTGACCGGCGGCAACCTTGGCATTGATTCCCCGCGAGAAACCGAGGCGATGAGGATGATGAGCGCGCCTGGTCGCTGACTCGGCGGGCCCGCCAAGCTTTCGCGCCAAAACTATTTCCCCAGGCGCCCCCAGTGCGCCGGGTTCGGCCTGAGTCCGTCGACGCCAAATTCAGCCTTAACTGGCGAAAAGTGGACTTCTATGATGTGACTGAATCGATTTTTCGACACCGGCAATAAAAAAACCATGAAGAGCTTGTTGGAGCACGGTTAGAGATGCTCTTATACACAGAACTTGGCCCTTCCGTGACAGAAGTAGCCCCTTGCATTGCATGGTAGAAATGGCATGATCTTTCCTAAAAAAAGAAAAAGAAACGGCATGATCTGTCCCGTGAGGACTCGTGGCCACCACCAGTCCATGTCGCATACCTTTGTTCAAAAGAAAATGTCGTGTAGCCCGCCACTGCTTCCACGTGACCTCAAGGATTGCGTCTAGCCATGATTAGAGCAACTCTAATAGACCCCGTATTTTGCCGACCTGCAAAATGTGTTTGCAGGTCGCATGGGGCGGTTATGCAGGCGGAAATTTGCGGCGGGCAGACTAAAAACTGCAAACAAACTTTTAAATTTTTAAAAAAGTTGTTTCGCGTGAGAAATTTAAGCAACAGCTCGCCAGAGCTCACTCGCATAGATGGTTCTTCTTCGCATATAAGTTCATACAAACCGCATACATACATAAAGGTTAGATATGGTAGACAGGGCCTACGCTACCGCACCACTGCAACAAAATTGAGCTCACCGGAGCTCCTACGGTAGCTGCCCACCGGCGGCGATCAGTCGGAGTCGGAGGAGTCGAAGTCGAGGTCGATGAAGAGCTTCGCTTGCTCCTCCTTCATCACACGCGGGTCAGCCTCCTTCGATGCGTGCGCCTGCGATGCCGTGAGGCACGTCTCGAGGAAGAGCCGCTCGTACTCGAGCTCGCGCCGGATGCGCTCTTCCATCTCCTCCTGTTCCCTCGCCGACCGCTCGAGGACGACGCGCTCGAGGAGCTCCTCCTGCCTCGGTGGGAGGTAGTCCTCGGGTCGGATGACGCCTCGGCGCGGCGGCGCATCGGGCACGGCCTCCTCCGGCTCCCTCTTCACCGGAACGAGTCGCGAGCTCGATGCGCCCGTGGATGAGCACCCCGCGGAGCCGTGGCCGGATGAGCTCCCCGCGGACCAGTTGCCGGAGGAGGCGCGGCGGCGACGGGCGCGCTCGAGCTCGAACTCGTCGAGCTCGCGCCGGTCGAATGCCGGCGGCGGCCGGGCACCATGGTTGAGCCACCGACGCGCCCCCCGCTTGCGCGCGGCGTCAGATCTGGCGCGGCGGCGGCGCTCCGCCTCATCCCCCGAGTCGGCCATGGTGGTTCAAGACTCGCCGGCGGCGAGAAATCGAGCGGCGCGGTAGGGAATTGGAGGGGAACGCGGCAGCGGAAGGATAGAGTTTCGACCCGCATCTGCCCCGCAAACCCGTAGTTATAGTGACTCGGGGGTTGCGTTTGCGGGCTGCGGCAAAAAAATTTACAGACCGGACACCAATGCGGGCTCTGGTCTGGCCAAGAAAATGGGCCGAGCCCGTTTAATCGCCAGAATTATGTAGGTTTGTGCCGGATGCGGGGTCTGTTAGAGTTGCTCTTACCCCAGTACAACATGCAGAACTTGCACGGCTACACAAGGCTGGTGGGGGGCACTGGCAAGGCCAAAATCACTATCTTGACCTTGTCACAAAACTTCAGCACAAAATAACCTCTCACAAATTATTTCATGATTTGATCTTTTAAAAACGCCATGTTTCTGCCGCATATGGAAACGCCAGACACTAGAACGTTGTTGGCCTGGCCCACGCGGCGGTCTAATTATTTTTTTTGCGGTTAAATTACCATTAACTGCTGAATGGCATAGGTGAAACGCCAAGATTCATGACGTTGCAACAAACACCAAGGTGCATGGCGTTGCTCGTGCTCATCATGGCATGTGCATGCTAGTTTTGCTTGGCTAGCTTAAAGCATCTATAGCCGCACTTGGCAAATTCGGCCTCTGAAATGTTCACGAACCCCGCATAGGGGCAGAGCCGAGATTTGAGCATAGCGGAGACGAAAAATTATCATGCACAATATATATATATATATATATATATATATATATATATATATATATATATATATATAAAGTCTTAGGTAAAATCCTATCGTTGTGTATCTTCTGTAATAGATTTACAATAATTTGTGTATAACAAAACAACACATGTTTTACAGCACTTTTTATACTTAGCTGTACAGTTACCTACAAAATCATATATACGATTCATCCAAAGAACTCAAGCTTGAAGCAAGTGAGTTCGAAAAAGGAATATGTTATATTCTTTGTTCCTATTTTTATCTATAGAAGTATAGGTAAATTCTAACAAAATGAATTAATTAGATTTTGATTCTAAAAAAAGAATTAATTAGATTTCTATCATCAAGTAAAGAAATGTACCTACTACTGCTACTGACTTATTAATGGATTAGACACTACTGTATCACATCAGAGCAGCAGATAATGAATTATTAGGTATAAACATAGCTTTTTTGAACAATTATTAAAATTTGTGAATTTTTTTTCGAAATTGTGAACATTTTTTTCAAAAGCACGAATAAATGTGAACAATTTTTTTTAAACGGGAACATTTTTAGATATTCTGAACATTTTCTGAAACTTTTCATGAATAATATTTAAAAATGCGAACATTTTTTGAATTTATGAGAGAAATTTGAATTCACGATTTTTTAAAAATATGAAAAAATTTCAAAATTTTCAAGCATTTTCCAGATACGCGAAAGAAATTGAAGAAGGAAAAAATAAAATTGAAAAAGGAAAAAGAAACTGAAAACAAACAGAAGAAAAGGAAAATTAAAGAAGAAAAAGAAACAGAAAAATGACAGAAGAAAAAGAAAAAACGTAAACAATCAAAAATAAAAAGGAAAAGCGGAAAGCGGAAAAAGAAAATAAACCAGTTCAGAACACCTTCTAGAAGGTTTCCAAAACTAGATGTATCAAATACGTCGACCAAATAGACATTTAAAATAGTCTATATATTTGAAATAATTCCAGTCTATTTTCCTACCAAATAAGCATTTCAAACAAAAAGTGTTTACCAAGCATTTCAAAAATGTAAAATGTACATATAGAAAATATTTCTCATGTATACGAAAAATACATAGAAAATATATAATTTGTGTCAAAAGTTGGTCATGTATTTAAAAAATGTTAATCCAGGTATTTGAAAAAAATGTTAAACAAGTATTTGAAAATGTTAAAAGTGTATAGCACATTTTTTGAACATGTATTCAAAAAATGTAAAACTTGTATTTCAAACATATTAATCAAGCATTTTAAAATTGTTCATTGTGTATAGAAAAAATGTTGACCATGTATAAGAAAATGTTGAACTTCTATTTGAAAAATCTTAAATATGTATATAGGAAAATGTTGACCATGTGTTGGAAAATGTTGAACTTGTAATTGGAATATGTTAATCAAGCATTTGAAAAAAGATGTTAAATGTGTATAGAAAAAATGTTTACCATGTATTAGAAAATGTTAGTCTAGTATCTGAAAACCACGCAAAAAAATCTAGTACCTGAACAATGTTCATGAAGCACGTGAAAAATATGTTAAATGTCCATAGAAAAAATGTTGATCATGTATTAAACAATATGTTAATATTATATTTTAAAAAGTTTAATCAAAGATTTGTAAAAAATGTAAAATTTGGGATGCGGCCGAGTCCCTCGCCAAATAATTGGCACCCAGCTTTTGTGACCCTGCTGTGAGCTTCATCCAAACAGCCCACAACTCTAAAGTTTTACGCCGATCTCATATAGTGCTTAGGGCGCTCTCTAGCGCCGTGGCGCCGACCCATGTGGGCGCGAGGTCCCCCAAATTTTTCTTCTCTCTTTTTTCTGTTTTCGATTTTTGCTTTTTCTTTTTTCTTTTCTCCTTTCCTTTTCTTTTCTGTTTTCCTTTTTCTTTCCTCTTTTTTCCTCTTTACTTTTTCACTTTTTTGCAAATTTTCTTTTCAAATTCATGAACACTTTTACGTTCATCGAACTCAAAAAATGTTCATCGTATTCAACTTTTTTGTTCCTTGAATTAATAAATGTTCACCATAATTCAAAAATTGTTCACCAATCTAGAAAAACATTATGTAATTCAAATTTTCTTCATCATTTTCAAAAAATATTCATCGAATTCAACTTTTTGTTCATCGGATTTAAAAAATATTCACCGACCTACAAACTGTTCATTAAATTCAAATCATATTCATCATTTTAAAAAAAAAGTTGATCGAATTCAACTTTTTTGTTCATCTGATTTAAAAAATGTTCATTGACCTAAGAAAATGTTCCTTAAGTTCAAACTTTGTTCATCACTTTCAAAAAATATTCATCAAATTCAACCTTTTTGTTCATTGGATTTAAAAAGTCTTCACCAAAATTTAAAATTTGTTCGCTAACCTAGAAAAATGTTCATTAAATTCAAATTTTGTTCGTCATTTTGAAAAAGTTCAACTTATTCAACTTTTTTGCTCATCAGATTTAAAAAAATTATCACCAAACTTCTAAAATTATTCACCAACCTAAAAAATGTTCATCAAATTCAAATTGTGTTCGTCATTTTCAAAAAATGTTCATCAAATTCAACTTTTCTGTTCATCGGATTTAAGAATGTTCACCCAAATTCAAAAAAAATCACGAACCTAAAAAATGTTCACTAAATCAAATTTTGTTCATCATTTTCAAAAAATGTTCGTCAATTGCAAAATTTGTTCATTGATTTCAAAATTTATTCATCCATTTTTCATAAAAACAATGTTCTTGAATACAAAGTTTGTTCATCAAGGTATTTTTTTTATTGATTTCAAAATTTATTCATGAAATATAAAAAATGTTCATCATTATTAAAAAATGTTCATTCTTTTGAATCGCAAAACATTATTGAATTCAGGAATTGTTATTACGTAAATTCACCATATTTTGTATTTTAGAACCAATCCCGAATTAGTCTAATATAGAATAAAACGAAACAGAAAATAAAAAAGTAAAAGTAAATAAACAAAAACGAAAAATAAGGGGCCGCCGCCCCGCGCATGGGCCGAGCCAACTGGGCGTGCGGGGGTGTGCGCTGCTGCGACTGCGGGGCGCCCCATGCGCCATATAGGAGGTCTCCCCGGTGGAGGCTAGCTCGGTTTAGTCCCACCTCGCTTTTGGGAGGAGGCCATAACCAGCTTATAAGGGAGAGTATCCCTTCTCCTTTCATTCCGGACTTTTGGGATGGAGTGGGCTCTCCGCTGAATGCTGGCCCGTGTGCGCATAAACATTCAGAACGTAAGTAGAATGTGGGCTACATCGAGTTGGACGCTAACATCTTTTATTAGAGCCAGCATCGCCATGCCGTCCTGAGGGGCTTCTCAGGAGGGTGGGATGTTAGGGTTGTTGTAGGCTGGTGAAGCTGAGTCGGTTTAGTCCCACCTCGCTTACGGGAGGAGGTCATGACCAGCTTATATGGGAGAGATTCCTTCCTCACTTCAGTTCGGGCTTTTGGGATGGAATGGGCTCTCCGCTGAATGCTAGCCCATGTGCGCATAAACGTCTAGAACATGAGCAGAGTGTGGGCTAGGCCGAGTTGGATGCTAACATCTGGCATGGCTTGACTTTACTCGCTTACGAGAGGAGGCCACAACCGGCTTATAAGGGAGAGATTCCTTCCTCCCTTCAGTCCGGACTTTTGGGATGGAGTGGACTCTTCGCTGAATGCTGACTCATGTGCGCATAAATGTCTAGAACGTAAGTAGAGTGTGGGCTAGATCGAGTTGGACGCTAACATCTGGTATCAGAACCAGCATCGCCATGCGCCCATGCCTTCCTAAGGGGCTTCTCAGGGGGATGGGATGTTAGGGCTGCTGTCCATCAGTGGAGGTTGGCTCGGTTTAGTCCCACCTCGCTTATAGGACGAGGCTATGACCAGCTTATAAGGAAGAGTATGCCTCCTCCTTTCAGTCTGGACTTTTGGGATGAAGTGGGCTCTCCGCTGAATGCTGGTCCGTGTGCGCATAAACGTCCAGGACTTAAGAGCATCTCCAGCCGTTCGCCCCCCTAGGGCGCCGAAAAAGAGCCGTCTGGGGGCGAATCGGCGCTAACTTGGCGCCTGGGGGCGACTCCGTTCCCAGTCGTCGCCCCCAGGTCGCCGCCAATATCGTGCGAATTCAGCGATATTTCGTTCAAATTTGTGCAAACTCGGCGATATGGCACGAACTCAGCAAAATTTCATTGAAATTTATACAAAAAACATAAAACATGCAAACTACGCGTACTACTACGCCAAACTACGCCTAGCCACTCCGCCGCATCCATCGCGCCGCCATCTACATGCCGAGAAGCCTGTAGAAACACGTGTAGTCGCCGCCGTTGTGGGAGTCTTGGATTAGGGGGTCTCCGGACAGCAGGACTATCTCCATTGGCCGGACTGTTAGACTATGAAGATACAAGATTGAAGACTTCGTCCCGTGTCCGGATGGGACTCTACTTGGCGTGGAAGGCAAGCTAGGCAATACGGATATGTGTATGTCCTCCTTTGTAACCGACCTTGTGTAACCCTAACCTCTCCGGTGTCTATATAAACCGGAGGGTTTTAGTCCGTAGGACAACAGACAATCATACCATAGGCTAGCTTCTAGGGTTAGGCCTCTCCGATCTCGCGGTAGATCTACTCTTGTACTACCCATATCATCAATATTAATCAAGCAGGACGTAGGGTTTTACCTCCATCAAGAGGGCCCGAACCTGGGTAAAACATTGTGTCCCCTGCCTCCTTTTACCATCCGCCTTAGACGCACAGTTCAGGACCCCCTACCCAAGATCCGCCGGTTTTGACACCGACATTGGTGCTTTCATTGAGATTTCCTCTGTGTCGTCGCCGTTAGGCTTGATGGCTCCTACTATCATCGATAGCGATGTAGTCTAGGGTGAGACTTTTCTCCCCGGACAGATCTTCGTGTTCGGCGGCTTTGCACTGCGGACCAATTCGCTTGGCCATCTGGAGCAGATTGAAAGTTACGCCCCTGGCCACCAGGTCAGGTTTGGAAGCTTAAATTACACGACCGATATCCGTAGAGACTTGATCTTCGACGGATTCGAGCCTCTGCCTTGTGCGTCACGCGGTCACGATGAGTACAATTTAGCTCTACCATCGGACAGTGTTCAGGAGATCGCACAGGCAGCCGCTCCGACCCTCAATTCGGAGCCAATTGCGTCGTCCATGGATGGGTGGATGGACCCCGCCACGGAGGCCTTACCCTCAGCGGCGATCGAGCCAAACATCGACCTTACCTCGCACGAGAGCCGTGTTGTTAAACTGCCGGATCCTTCTCCGGCCACGGGCTCCGAACCGCCTGCGCCCGTTCCTATCGAATCCGATTGGGCGCCGATCATGGAGTTTAACTCCGCGGATATTTTTCAGCACTCGCCCTTTGGCGACATAATGAACTCATTAAGGTCTCTCTCCTTGTCAAGAGGATCCTGGCCGAGCTATGCTCGGCAAGATTGGGATGCGGATGACGAAGTAATTCGCCGCCCACCCACCACCCACTTCATAGCCACTGTCGATAACTTAACCGACATGCTTGATTTCGACTCTGAAGACATCGACGGTATGGACGACGATGCAGGAGACAAACAGGAACCACTGCCGACAGCGCACTGGACGCCTACTTCACCACATGACGTATACATGGTGGACACACCAAAGGAAAATGACGACGAGGAACGGAAGGACGCAACGAAGGGTTGTTCCCTCGAGAAGCAGTCAAAACGGCGGTGTAAGCGTCGCCCCAAATCCCGCCTAAAACAACAATCATACAGACCCAGCGTTAGAGCAGAGGGAACTATTGCCGGACCACGGCAACACGGAGAATCAAGACGAACAACCCGACTCTGTCAAAGATCATAGTCCAGATGACGTCACGCCGGACAGACACCCGGAGCAACAGAATGCCCATCAAAGGCTCGTTGCCACCGCGAGGAGTCTAAAAAAGTAGAAGCAAAGGCTCAAGGCTGCGCGAGACACACTCCAAATCAGATGGAGCAAAATACTCAACACAGCAGCAAAGTACGGTGGTAATCGCCCCACCAAGAGCTACCCGAAGCGGAAGTTGCTACCTGAATTCGATGAGGAGGCCTTAGATCCCCCACAACCAAAAATCAAAACAACCATCTGGACGGATAGGCGACCTCACGGCCAACATAGAGCGGCAAACAACGCCGCACATAAGCCAATACGCGATCCACGCGAGGTCCGCATCAAAAGGATGGCACAACCAGATCTATCTATGGACCACGTAAGCGCGCTCTAGCATACAACGCAACACAACAAACATCCAAAGGATGCGATACACCCGGGTACAGGGGTGCCACACACCCCCTATGTTTCACCGATGAGGTGCTGGATCATGAATTTCCAGAGGGATTCAAACCCATAAATATAGAGGCATACGACGGAACAACAGACCCTGGGGTCTGGATTGAGGACTATATCCTCCATATCCATATGCTAGAGGAGATGAACTCCATGCCATCAAGTACTTACCCCTCAAACTCAAAGGGACAGCTCGGCACTGGCTTAAGAGCCTCCCCGAAAGCTCCATTGGAAGCTGGGAAGAGCTCGAAGATGCTTTTCGAGAAAATTTTCAAGGGACTTATGTCCGACCTCCGAACGCGGACGATTTTAGTCATATAACTCAACAGCCCGGAGAGTCAGCCCAAAAGCTTTGGAACAGATTTCTTACTAAAAAGAACCAAATAGTCGACTGTCCGGACGCCGAGGCCTTGGCAGTTTTTAAGCATAGCGTCTGTGACGAATGGCTTGCCAGACATCTCGGCCAAGAAAAGCCGAGAACAATGGCAGCATTAACAAGCCTCATGACCCGCTTTTGCGCGGGTGAGGATAGCTGGCTAGCCAGATGCAGCATCAGCGACCCCAGTACATCCGAAGTTAGAGATGGAAACGGTAAATCACGACGCAACAACAATAACAAACACCGAAATAAAGAAGACAGCACGAAGAGCACGACAGTAAACACCGGATTCAAAAGCTCTCAGCCAAGTCAGCAAAAGCCGCCCTCTAAAGGCGCCAGAGACGAACTGTCCAGCCTAAACAAAATTTTGGACCAAGTATGTCAGATCCATAGCACCCCTGGTAAACCCGCTAATCATACCCACAGAAAATGTTGGGTCTTCAAGCAGTCCGGCAAGCTCAACGCCGTACACAAGGGGGAGGATACACCAAGCGAAGACGAGGATGAGCCTCTCAAGCAAGACACTGGGGAACAAAAGAAGTTTCCACTAGAAGTCAAAATAGTCAACGTGTTACACGTGATCACGGGGAGAAACAAAGCGACACTCCCAGAAAAATATGCCCAAGGGCCTATCACCCCGGAGTCCTACCACTGGTCGTCTCAACTGATCACTTTCGACCATCGTGATTACTCAGCAAGTATCCGACGTGCAGGATGGGCTGCCCTGGTATTAGACCCAATAATTGACGGATACCACTTTACACGAGTCCTGATGGACGGTGGCAGCAGTTTAAACATGATATACCAGGATACAATCCGCAAAATGGGGACAGACCCAACGAAAATTTGCCACAACAATACTACCTTTAAAGGAGTAACGCCAGGTCCAGGGGCTCACTACACGGGCTCCCTGCTGCTAGAGGTTATATTCGGCTTCCCCGATAACTTCCGTAGCGAACATTTAACCTTCCACGTTTCTCCGTTCCAAAGTGGCTATCAAGCACTACTTGGACGCGAAGCTTTCGCTCGCTTTAATGCAATACCGCATTACGCTTCCCTCACGCTCAAGATGCTCGGTCCACGTGGCATCATTACAGTGAATGGAAATATAGAGCGATATTTGCGCGCCGAAGAGAGTGCGACTGCCTTGGCAGCCGCACACTAAAAACGGCCTCACCAACTAAAGCATTTGATAGGTCGTCAAGACCACGGACATGGTTAGACGAGTCCGGCGCAGCTATATGTAATTCATACCGGATTGATGGCCACACCCCTATTACAAATACAAGGGGCTCAACGCGCGCAGACAAGTGACAATTTTTACTCATCTTTAATTATACATGGTTTCTTTAAAAAACTACCTTTTGGCACGACAACTTTTCACCTAAGTTCCTCTCTTTTACAGATGACCATCATGCTACACCCGTCCAGGATACGGCACAACGGAGACACAGGTGCAGACGTGCAGCAGGGACCCACTCCAAGGATTCTTTTTAGATTAAGACCCTGCGTAAACCTTTTTTATTGTCTCTTGTTGATATATATCCCTCGGATTGTCAGTACAATTGAGAAGGATGCTGACGTCTTGGCATGTGGCCACGTCAGAATACCGCACGTACCCGGACACAAGGGGCTTCTTACAAAGGGCACTATCTAGGCCCGGTTTATACCATAAAGACCGAATACCTTAGGGAGTGTTCGGCGTCGCGAGTTTGGCCTTATATGCATCAGCTTCGAATCATGTCTTTGGTCAAATGTTGGGTTTGCCCGGCTCCTGTGTTTTGGTGCCTTACATTCCGTTCTATCGGCTAAGGCAGCACCAAGAGAACTACTGTGATTGTGCCCTGGTTCGTCCGGACGAGCACCTCAGTAGAGAAAGCCGAAAACTGACTGTCATGATATAGCGCGAGACTGGTCAACCACTCGATGACCTATCGGAATGTTAGAATTCCTCCGCTTTAACGAAGGGCCATTTCCGGCCAGGCATATACGCACCCCGAGTTCGGGAGAGTGCGGAGCCACCAGGGGCTATATAGTAGCCCCACCGTCAAACTCCTATGGCCAAGTGAAAGTGTTAAAGCATCATAGTCCGGTTGCCTCGTTCGTTGCGCTATCACCTCCTTAATAGGACCAAGACGTTGGGTTAAGTGTGAACACACGTTTTTTGCGAGCACCCCGGCATTATATGCGTGGGGGTTGAAGTCGACGACTGCAATCTTTCAGGTTATATACATATATACATAAACGGCCGCACAGGAGGCATCATATTACTTTTCGGCAAAGGTACAAATATAGCCTTACTACATTTCATAAAAACATTGTGTTTCCAATGGGAATACATGTCACTCAAACATAATATTCTTCGAGCACTGGGACTCTATCAGACGAGCACCCTCAAGAACCTCTTCAAAATAGTGCTCGGCAGCTACTCGGCGTATGGCCGAACCTTGCGCCGCAATAGTGGCAGCATCCATCTTCGCCCAGTATGCCTTGACACGGGCAAAGGCCATCTGCGAGCCTTCTATGCACGTCGACATGTTCATCGCATTGATGCGCGGCACCGCACCAAGGAACTGCTGCACCAAGCTGAAATAGTTGTTCGGCTTCGGCTTCTCCGGCCACAAATGATCTACGACGGACCTCATGGCAAGTCCGGACAACCTATTAAGTTTGGCCCATTCGGCTAGCTGGTCAGTCAAGTGAAGCGAACGCTCTGGAACGTTAAATTGCGCCCAGAACAGCTTGTCCACTTCACGATCTGTCTGATCTCGAAAGTATTCGACCGCATCGACAGCGCTTGTCGCCAAGTCCATATATGCGTCTGCCGAACTCCACAGCCGATCCAGAGGGGCATACCGCGGATCTACGAACTTCCTCTGCAGCAGAAAGGGCTTCCCAGCCGCAATATCCCCGGCTTCGCGCAGCTCCTCTTTCTTCGCCCTTATAGCAGAGCGAGTGTCTTTGGTTACCACCGTGGCCTTTTCAAGGTCCGCTGCCTTCACTTGGTTCTCTTCTTCAAGGAACCGGCAACGGTCGGCAGTGTCTTTTAATTCTATGACCATCTTGGCCATCTTCTCTTTGCTTTCGCAATGCGCGGCCTTCTCGGCTCTTAACTCTTCGGCCGCCTTCAAAGCAGCCGCATTACTAACTCTTGCTTGTTCCTTGGCTCGGGCAAGTTCAGCCCGAAGGGTCTCCACGGTGGCAGCCCCGTCTGCAGTCACAACATATTAAAGATACTGGCATCATGCTGCTCTTATTATGTGACATTCACCAGAAAACATTACTTACCCTATTACTCGTCAAGTTGTTTGTTAACAAGCTCGATGTCGGCGTGTGCCGCATCAAGTTGCCGCTTTAGTTCGGCAAACTCATTAGTCCGGCTAGCCACCGGAGCTTCCACCACCTGTGCATAAAGGCAGTCTGGTTATTACCTGGGACTATGATCCTCTGTTCGCCGCCGTTCTCGACGATAACCAGAGTCTCAGGGGCTACTATCTATACAGGGCACACCTAACATGTGCAGTACTATCAAAAAGTACCTAAAAGCCCGTCAATAGACTCATAAAGGCTTCATGTAATCCGCTTTCGGCGGACGAAATCCTTTCCATCACCGTACCCATCAACGTACGGTGTTCTTCTGAGATGGCCGCTCGCTCCAACAGCTCCCTCAGAACGTCCGACCGCATACCAGATGGTGCCGGACTCTTTTGTTTGCTCTCTTCGAGAGCCGGACACTGGGGACTTCAGGTGACTATGGGATTATATTCTGGCCTTACCGGATCCGGGGAGGCCCTCCATGACAACACTTCGAGGTCGCCCGCTTCTTGAGCGGGGGAGTCCGGGGGAGGCGTTTCACTCTCCATCATCTCCGGAAGAAGATCCCCCGAAGACGAGCTCAGCTGAGAAGGGCTAAGATCCGAACTGCAAGATATATGCTTTGGTTATTTTTCTTAGAGGAAAGGTAGTATACCATCACTATTAAAGTATTTTTTTGATCACTTACAACTCGTTGGAGGGCTGATCCCCGCGCGGACTTTGTGCGGCAAGAGCACCCCTCGAGGCAGGACCCTCTGTTAGAGACTTCTTCTCCCGTTTGGAGGCCTCGGTTTCCGGATACTGAGAAGCAGTCCTCTTCCTCCCCCGGTTATCCTCCCTTAGGGAGGCGCTCGTTCCCTCGGTTGGAACTGGTAGCGATGGGGGCCCGCTTTCGCCCATATTATTCCCCCTTGTATCTTCCTTCAAGGGCTCCGGGCAAGGTGCGAGCTCGAGCATCTTTTCCAGCACCGGATTTTCCAAACCCTCGGGGAGGGGGGCCGAACACCGAATCATCTTCGCCTTTGTTAGCCAGTCCTGGTCAAAAGGCGATTTCTCAGAAATGACGTCATGGTGAATAAAAGACGGTGTGTTCGGCTAGAGGATTACTTACTTGTTCGGCGGCGCGGTTGCTACTCAGGCCCACATCCTCGGTAGTGTCCGGACACTCTGTTTGAGGTCCGAAGAATGACTTGTACATCTCCTTGTGCGTCGGGCCGAGGAAACTTTGAATAGCGCGCGGTCCTTCTGGGTTGAACTCCCACAAGCGAAGGGGCCGGCGTTTGCAAGGCTGGACTCGACGAACCAGTATGACTTGCATTACCATAACCAAATTAAAATCTCCCTCGAAGAGATCTTGAATGCGGCTTTGCAGTATAGGCACGTCCTTGGCTGGGCCCCAGCTCAGCCCTCTGCTAATCCATGACATCAGTTGTGGTGGGGGGCCCGAGCGGAAAGTGGGGGGAGCCATCCACTTGGCACTTCTAGGAGTAGTGATGTAAAACCACTCCTGTTGCCATACTCTGGACACCTTTGGAAAGGAGCCTTTTGGCCACGGAGCTCCAGCGATCTTGCTTATTAATGCTCCTCCGCACGCTGCGTGCTGTCCCTCGATTGTCTTCGGCTTCACATCAAAGGTCTTGAGCCACAGGCCGAAGTGAGGGGTAATGCGGAGGAAGGCCTCACACACGACAATGAATGCCGAGATGTGAAGAAAGGAGTCCGGGGCTAGATCACGGAAGTCTAGCACGTAGTAAAACATCAAACCCCTTACAAAGGGATCCAGAGCGAGGCCTAGACCTCGGAGGAAGTGGGAGATGAACACGACGTCTTCGTTGGGTTCAGGAGTAGGGACGACCTGCACTCGGGCAGGCAGCCGATGTGAAACCTCGGCGGTCAGGTATCTGGCATCCCTCAACTTCTTGATGTCTTCTTCCGTAATGGAGGAGGGCATCCATCGGCCTTGAAGGCTAGATCCGGACATGGTTGAAGATCCGGAGCACCTGACTTGGGATTTGGGTGTTAGAACTCGAGGCGGGGGAAGGATTCGATTGAGCACGGGAGGGAAAAAAGTGAAAGCCTTGGCCCTTTATAAAGAGGGTGAATACCAAGTGTCCTCTCCGTGGCCGTTTGGGACTTGCCTATAATCTAGGAGTCCTAGACGCGGTTGGGTTACCCACGCCCGTATTGATGAGAATCCCGTGATAAGGGGACACGATCTCTGCTTTGACGAGACGTGTCAAAAAACTGCCTTGCATTATGTGTGGGGCTAGTTAAAAGAAACGGTTCGAATAATCACCGGGCCGTGACGTAATGTCGTGTTGCCAAGACAAGTCAGCAAATTGGATTTGTGGAAATATTATTCTCTCTACGGTGGTATGTGGAACTTATTTTGCAGGGTCGGACACTATCCTTGTATTCGGGTTTTTCCGTGGTATATTCGGAGGAGGAACCCGCCTTACAATGCCGAAGACAATACTGCACGCCGGACTCATCGTCATTGAAAGCCTGGTTCAGGGGCTACTGTGGGAGTCCTGGATTAGGGGGTCTCCGGACAGCCGGACTATCTCCATTGGCCGGACTGTTAGACTATGAAGATACAAGATTGAAGACTTCGTCTTGTGTCCGGATGGGACTCTACTTGGCGTGGAAGGCAAGCTAGGCAATACAGATATGTGTATCTCCTCCTTTGTAACCGACCTTGTGTAACCTTAACCTCTCCGGTGTCTACATAAACCAGAGGGTTTTAGTCCGTAGGACAACAGACAATCATACCATAGGCTAGCTTCTAGGGTTAGACCTCTCCGATCTCGCGGTAGATCTACTCTTGTACTACCCATATCATCAATATTAATCAAGCAGGACGTAGGGTTTTACCTCCATCAAGAGGGCCCGAACCTGGGTAAAACATTGTGTCCCCTGCCTCCTGTTACCATCCGCCTTAGACGCACAATTCGGGACCCCCTACCCGAGATCCGCCGGTTTTGACACCGACAGCCGTCGTCATTGCGCGCCCCGCCAGAGCTGCCGCCGTCCCTGCTGCACCCCTGGCCAGGGTCGCCGACACATGGTGGGGCGCTGGACGACCCGTCCTCGTCCTCGTCCTCGTTGTCGGGGACGATGACGCCGCCCTCCTCGTGCCCGCGGCGCCTGGCCGGGAGCTTCACGTATGCCCGACGCTGCCGGCGCACCTACTCGCGGACGTAGTCCTCCTTCGCCCATTTGAAGGCGGCCTCATCGTCGGGGGCTACCATGTCGGCGTGCTCTAGCCTCACGGGGAGCAGGCCCGGCTCGGGCTTCGGCCAGACCAGGCGAATGGAGCGCGGAGAGGGGCGGGCACCCTCGTTGATGACGAGGGTGCTACTGCGGGTGCGGTGCTGGAGCGGCGTCTCCTCCGGCCCGGGCTTGACGGGGAGGAGGGCCGGCGAGCCGGAGCCCGACGACGAGGACGTCCCCGGCTCCATCCGCCGCGGCGTCCAGGAGCTGCCACGACGGGTACTCGAGGCGTGGCGTGTTGCCGGTCTCGATTTGGTCAAGGACGGCCTCGAGGGTGCGGCCGGGGACGCCCTACCACTCACGCCGCCCATCGGCGTTGAGGCGTCCGTGGGGGATGATGCCGTTGCCGGAGGTGATCTGGTCTTCGCGGCGATGCTCGAAGAACATCGTCCACAACATGTGGATGTCGGCGGCATGCCTCGGCTCGTTTCGCTGCTCCTCCATCATCGACGAGCGGATGCGGGCGATCTCGGCCCGTCGTGCCACTCCTTTGGGTACCGGCGGCACCGAGACGCCGCCGGCGCTCAGCCTCCACGCCCCCGGCACACGCATGTCCGGTGGCGCCAGATACTCAACCTCGTAGAGGAGGCGCGCCTCAGGCTCTTGCAGATGGCGGCAGCCGAAGCCGTTCGCCGCCGCGGCGTCGCTTGGGAACCTCTCATCCATTTTACTCGTCGGCGGAAAGAGGGGAGATTGCTTCTTTGTGCGGCGGATGCTAGGAGGGGATGCGAGATGTGGCGTCCACCGGCGGGGAGGTCGCCTTTTATAGCCGCAGCGGGGCGATGAGAGGCTGCATGCTGGGCGACACGTGGTGGGAGAGGGCGGGACGCGCGTCGGTGGTGCCTGCACTGCGTCGCCCGTGAGGCATCAATGGAGGCTGACCAGCGCGGCAGCGCCGCAGCCTTGGCATTGATTCCCGCGGGAACCGAGGCGATGGGGACGACGAAGCGGCGTCTCGCTGACTCGACGGGCCCACACTGAGTTCGCGTCAAAATCGCTCGCCCTGGCGCTCCCAGGCGCCCCCTGGCATGTTGGGTTCGGCCTGAGTCCGCCAGCCCCAATTTCGGCCCAACCCAGAGAAAAATGGACTTCTGAGGGTTTGACTGGGCCAATTTTTGCCCGACTGCGCTAAAAAATCGCCTGGGGGGCGTGTTGAGAACACGGGTGGAGATGCTTTAAATAAAGTGTAGGCTAGATTGAGTTGGACGCTAACAACAATGCTGCCCTCCTTCACAGTGTTAGAGATTGTGAGATAGTTAGTAACCTGAGGCAATTGCCACAACCTCTCGTCTCGGAGTATATATAGAGGATGCAGTCTGAAATAACTACTCCCTCCTTTTTAAAATACTAGGTAATTGCCCATGCGTTGCCATGGGAATGTAGATATGTATAGCTCAAACGACACATATAAATAAATAATCCATTTATCTTTCCCTGAGTTACCACACATGCAAATGCATGTTCTGCCCTCATTCTACTTTTGGCTCGCCATGAATGGAATATTGTCATCAATCCTTCTCTCCAATTGTCCTCGACAAATATTTTCCCAATTATTATTCTTCCAAAATAATATACATACATGGCCACAATGAATATTATTAGTGATGAACTGATGATGCACAAGCATGGCCTCATCATGTTATTATGTATCTTAATAGCCAAACAAGCCCTTTTTTCATTTATCAAGAAACTAACCTTAATACCGGGAACAATCATGCAAATACATAAGACCATGCTAGACTAAATAATAAATTCGAATCATTGCATACATACAAATAATTTTTCTCGGTCCGCACAGGGCGACGCGGGCGGCGACGCAACCCTAGCCACCAAGCCTCCTCCCCCCGTCCCCCCCGCCTCGCCGCCGCCAGAGGGGTCGCCGGCGAAGTCTACACGGCTGCCAGGGAAGGTGGCGGCGAGGCCGTGCCGCTCCGTCTCCACGCGGAGGGCCTCTGTAGCCGAGGCAGTGGCCTCGGATGGTGCGGTGGCGCCTGCTTTGCGGCGAGCGGCGTTTGCTGGTGCTCCTCCTCCCCACTTGGCTGTGCGGGCGGTGAGTGGTTGAGGCGTTGGGCGATGGTCGAGGCGGGTGGCCTCGTGCCCCTAGCTGCACGTCAAATCTGGAGGTCTTCTTCCTCCCCCTTCCCTTGCCTGTTCCTCGCTGGATCTGGGTCGTGGCGGGCGTCGGTCGCCGGATCCGTTGAAAGTGGGGTTGCCGGAGTTGAGAGCTCGGACCGGGAGAAATCTTTGACCGGCTTTTCCGGCCACGACGGCGGTGACGCCGGCTGGCATCGTTCCCCTTCTCGGAGGCGCCGTCAAGGTTCGATCCCCTCTCCCTCCCCTCTCATACCCGGGTGAAAACCTTTGCCAGTTCTGGTCTAGGCGACAGCGGCGCGGCTTGCGTCGTCACCTTCCTGAAGGTGTCGTCTTGGGCGAGTTGGGGGTGTGCATTGGCGTTTAGATGTGGTTCTCCGGCGCGCAGCGACATCTCAGTTGGAGATAACACTGGGATTTTTCAAAAGATTAGCTCTCTGGGGTGTCTGTAGGCCGGCCGTTTGTGTGTTGCCATGGTGGGGGGAGGGGATAGGGTTCCTCTCCCCTGCATGCAGCAGCACGACATAGGCAATTCAGACATGGATTCTAATCTAAGCAAAAGTCATGTCTCAGCTTCAGGTGTTTATCAACTCTACGATTGTTTCTTCGTTGCCCTCGTCCTTCTACAGCTTCTTCTCTTCGTGTGGTGACCATTGAGCTGCGGTTTGGCCCTTCTCCTGGTGATCTTGCACAGTGGGTTGGTCACACTGAGTATCTCCCAAGGCGATACTGAATCTACCGCTCCTTGCTCTAGGGTGAGCTGCTTCAATTTGCGATGGTCCGGCGCCCTTCGATCCAGGGCGAGGGGCAGGGGTCCCCTTCGGAATTGAAGAAGGAAGGTTCGATGATGGTGGTCTCCTTTGGGTTTGATGAGGGCATGTTCATCTTTGCTGAGCGCGATTGCCTCTTGAAGCTCGCTTGCTGTCACTGTTTTGGTGCTTAATTCGCGTCGAAGAGCTCCATCAACATTTAGCTAGACTTCCGGTAGAATATCCTTGTGCTCTCTGTTGTGGTGTGTGTAAGCTGTTTGGAAGCACCTTGTATCTGCCGTTTTCAGTTTTCTTTGTTTTCTTTCTTGTTGTTTGGATCGTTGTAAGTCCTGGCCGGTTGATGGCTTTGTTAATTCAAAGCCGGGCTCTTCTGGAGCCTTCGTTCCAAAAAAAACTAAATAATAAATTCTTGTGACCAAAACAATGGACAGTGGCATTGCATCACAACTTAAAAAGAAGAAAGTTTTGAAAGGAATTAACCAACTCAGATAGTATATGCTGGAAAAAGCATGGGAATATAAATAGTGCTAGTCTTAAAAGGATAGTTATAATTTTTTTCCAACCTAACTAAGAGTACAACCGGAGACTTAGAATGATGAGTTCCTTCTAGCTCGCAAATGATTTACGTTTTCTGCAATACAGAGAATAATCAGTGCGTATTGAGAGCCTGATTTTTCTGAGAAATATAATCAATATATTCATGGGATGACCCTGAAAAAGAGGAAGATGAACAATGAAGCAATTAAGAAACAAGCTAGCTCCCATCAGGCCATTGCACATATCTTACATGACTGCATCATGCAGGCTAGCTTGCCATCATGCAGATCCCCGTAACTATACCAAGGAAAAATTACATTACAAATGGCAATCAAGCAGATACGAAACACAGCAGAAAATTATAAAACATTGAGGACCTCTGTCGCGCCGCCGTCTACTTGGAGAAAAGGGCTCTGCAGCGACAATCAACGTAGGTGCGCAGAGGCGATGCGGGTTAGGTGGGCCTCTAGTGTCCTGCATTGTTGTTGTAGACTCGAGGCGAGTACTGGACAACACCATGATTTTACCTTGGTCATGGTGCTCCGGCCGATTCTCCTCGAGGAGGATGGTGGCCTCCCGGCGTGGTGCGAGCGGGATCCTATATATCCACGATGCAGGTACCCTAGATAAGGAAGGGAGAGATATTTATGGAGAGAAAAAATCAGCACACAGAAAAGGCAAGAAATAAACCAAGATAAGGAAGCGAAGAATATGCCCGTGATCACCATGTGAGAATTGATTGCGTTATGCATTGACAAAGAAGAGATTGATTACCATGTGAGAATTGAATGTGTTACCAAAGATTGATCCTGGTTTGTCCGGAAAAAACAAAACCTGTTTATTCGGGAATTCCTTCCTGCATGTGATCTAGAGGACGATCTTGAGGCGATCTTGAGGCAGACGTCGTCTTCTCTTCCGCTGAATTCGGGAATTCCTTCCTGCATGTGAGACACGGCCTTAACTGCCCTGCAATCTCCGCGATTATATTCCCTACATACACGTGATTGCTTCCTTCTGATGCTAGCACCATTACATTATCGCATGCAGAAATATCGGGAGCAAGAAAATCGCCAGAGATATCGCTCCGTTTTATTGTATTGTATCGTATACTAAACATTCCATCCAGTGACAAATTGATTGCGTCTGGTTACCTTACGTGATGATGATAAAACCGGCAGGGAGAAAACCGGTGCAGGGGGAAAGAAAATCGCTACAAAGGAGAGGGGATCGTACGAGAGGTTGGACGAAGAGGGGGCAACGTAAGAGGGGAAATGGAACACTCCGTTTCTTTTAGGTAGTAGAGATAAGGCACGTTTGACTATGCACGGATGCATGAGTTTGGCCATCATTATATATCAATGTACGTGGATTATAAATGTATAGATGGCATCATCTATTTGTCTTGCATATGTCTGAATATTAATTGAAGACATACACCTTATATTTCTTTCATACGTCTGAATATTAATTGAAGACATACAATACATGAAAATCATATTCAAAGTTGTGCGATGAAGACCAGAAACAGTCAAACACACCTTATATTTTGGGAAGGAGGGAGTACGAGATACACGATTGATTGATGAGAGCATGTATATCGACACATTCCTTGTATATGAGAAAAAAATAGCATTCATAATACAAAATCAATATTTTTAGATGTGTCATGAATTTAATTTTCATATTGTATAACTTTAATATTGTAGATGTCGATTTTAGTCATATAAATATGCTTAAATTTTATGAAGTTTAACTTTAGAAAAATCTTATATGCGAAGTAAAAAGGACCGGAGGGAGTACTATGTGCGGCCAAAAAAATTGAATAGCGTTCGCCAGACGATAATTTAAAAGATTGATCGCAAGGGCTGTCGTTTCGAGGGAGCCACAGCCAGCCATTCTATCCCTTCTCGTGAGCCGTTAAATCTTTGCAACAAGCCTTGTGTTGCGCTCAATGCTTTGCAACACGAGCCTTGTTGCAATCCCCTGAACATTTTTTTCTATGTGACCGCTGAGCCTTTGCAACAAGCCTCGTGTTACGCTCCACGCTGTGCAACACGAGCCTTGTTGTAATTCCCCAATAGTTTTCTTTCTACGTGATGCTCATCCGGTTGTTAGTTATTTATAACATGACTCATGTTGTGCTTGGGATTTTGCAACATGAGCCATATTGCGGTCCATGAAAAGCATTTTCTCAACCGAGCTCATGTGTTCGTGGGATTTGCAACAAGGCCCATGTCGCAAACGAATGTAGTGATAGGGTTGTTGCATGCCTCGTCTTCATCGGTCTGCAACATACTCTATATTGTGTTCGTGTGTCTTGCAACAAAGGCCGTATTGCAGACGGCCCAGTTAGGGACACGTGTCATGCACATGACGCGGCAGGCATTTCTCGTCCGGCCAATAGTATTGCCCATATGTAAATTTAGATTGTTGGGATCTCCATCTAATTTCGGCAACCAAATCATTTGATTCATGCCTGAGCAGACTCCACTTTTCAGTCCAAATATTCTTTTCTCGAAAGTGGTTTTAAAGTGTGAACTCCCATACCTGACGTTCAAACGAAGAACCGCCGGTCGGTTGGTGCACATATAGGGTCACGTGAGTGACAAGCATGAACACGAGCAAACATGCTGCTCCGCCATTCCATCCATTTCGATAGTACTAAAAGCAAAAGCCGCTCTTTGGCGCGGCCGCTCCATCATCCCGAGAAAGAAAACGAAGGGTTAGTTCTTGTGGTTCTTGGCAAACAAGGGACTGCAAAAAGTTTGGCCATTAGCGACAAAAACAGGAAACACAACCTAGCGAGCCGAGATCATACAACGACATCAGAAAGATGAACTAAAATATAGGCACATGAAAAATAGCCAGCACAAGAGGGCGAACACAAATAGAATAGAAGTGAGGGAAAAGAAAAATTGAAAAGAGAACCAACGATTCAAGCATGGAAACTATGTGACATAATAGACATATATATGCAGTCTCAGTAATTAAAGTTGAACAACCATGAGACTCCATCGGAGTAGTAAAACGGATAGGCCTCGACATTAGGATGCAGTTTACTTCAAGATGAGTGTAGAATACAAAAGCAATGTTCTATTCTCTCAAACTTTGTGGTATAAATGTCTTCATTAAAAGTACTCTTAATTCCAAACGAAGCTGCATTTGTTTCAAACTGGCCCGAGCTCCTTGCAATATTATGCATTAATTATTAGTCAATGCAATACTAAGCGAACACATGAACACAATTAGAATTGTGGGTTTCACAATAACACAATGAACTCACAGATTAAAAATTATATACAATTCCTATATCCACTTATCCATTGCTCGGCTAAAAACTTCCTAGCATATTTAGGTACTTATAAAACCATAAGTATGTGTTCCTGGGCTGTCAACTAAGCATGGTTGCTTATTTCAGTATTCCATCACAACTACGTAAGATGACACAATGTTGCAACAATCTCAAAGCTAAAACAGAACATAGATCTAGTACGTAGCTATCACCATATTATCCCTAAATTCACATTAAGAACAACCCAAAAGGCAAGAGACTTTCAACATACACCGGATGGTTTAATTTTTTTTCCACAAAACATCTTGCCGATGTAGTGGCTTTAGGGAAAGAGCTCTGCCAATGGGTCGTAGACCACATATGTTACATAAGTGGATCATAAGCCTGCCAATTTGGCTATATGTCACCTGCACAACATGAACAGATCACAATGAGAAACTTGGCACCAAACTTAAGCAAACGAATAGCTAGGATGTGTCAGCTAGGATGTGCCTCTTCTATAGTTGTTGCAAGCTACAGACTACGCTAAAGAGAAATAGCTGAAACGTGTGTTGTTGTAATTGTTGGCACCAAATTAAAATTAGGCAAAAGTATCAGTACTCGTTGTATAAACTCTCTTTCTTACTTTTTACTTACTATGTTATGATTTTCTTGAAGTGGATAATATATGAGGAAAGCAATATACAGATAAATAATAGTTGACAGGTGTACCATAAGTGTACTACTCCCTCCGATCCAAAACAAGTGTCCAGTTTTGAACTAAGTTTAGTTAAACCTTAGTTCAAAACTGTGACACTTATTATGGATCGGAGGGAGTATCATTTACTGCTCATTGTGGAGTGTAAGCTGCAAAAAAGATTTAAAAAACCAAATCAAAGAGTTGTTGAGCAAACATGCATAGATCTAGTGACAAAAACGAAAAACATAAGTAATGCTACTAATTAAGATGGCCTCCATAGAGTAAGAAGAACAGAGAATTTACCGTTTATGGCCAAAGAGGAAAGGTTAATGCTAAGGCTAAGGGGAGCACATGCAACTGGAACACTGATAATAAGAAACAATTGATACATTCTTGTTGCTTGTTGGCAAAGAAATAATGGGGCAACAACATCCGACCCCGCCAGAGGCACACTTGTGAAACACGACAAAGAGGAAGATTGTCGAAATATGTCCTTTAAAAGTGTTTCTTGGCCTAAGTGCATCATGTACACGCTATAAAATATGTTCATAGCATAGCAATTTATTTTCTTTGTTTTAGATCAAGGTGTGGGCATCAATCTAGACGCTAAAAAAGAGCAGTAGTTTAAAAGTATGAGAGAAAAATTGGTGTTTTTTGTTGGGTATTATTGTTTCTGGTAGGTACTAATAACTACATTTAGTTTAGCAAAATATTAGGCGGCCCAAAATGGTGTAGACAGGGAAAGATAAATCCGAGAGCAAGAAGGTTGACCATGTTTAGCTTTTTTTTGGTAAATGGGCAAAACAGAAGTATTTCTGCTTATCAATTATATGTCCATAACAACACTTTCTATCTGTTCATACAATTTCTAATTTATTTTCTTACTGTCGGGCAATTTCTTGGTGACATACATTATTAGAGGGATAAAAACTGTTGGCACAAATTACACTAATAGAAGAAAACAGCCTAAACCATATAACATGATTAGACCTAACAAAAAATGACGAGGATGATGATTGGGAAAAAGTTGCACAAAATCATGATCACATATACATATGAGATATGAGAGTACACATACTAACCTGAACCTGATTAGTGGCCATCACAAACTATGAGCTTTCGGGTTCCCCAAATGCACACACCAGAACAAATATCCAATCTTTGGACTGACATCATCTGAACCAAATTAGGAGGAAAATCCATCACCAAAATAGGCTGAATCCAGTGGTAGATAGAGGATTGGGGGTAGCATCGATATGGAGCCCCGTCACCCAATGTCCTCCTCAACAGCAATGACAACAATAGGAAGGTAACTAAGAGAGATGAAGCAAACAAGAATAGAGAAGAAGCACACCAGAACGAAGAAGCGGTGGCGCTGCTGCCGTACTCATCAGCGGCGTCCATAGCCCTACTCAGGCTCCTCCTGCTCCGCCCGTTCTCGTCATCACAGCAGGATTGGGGAGCTCTTCCCACGCGCTTCCTCCCGGCAGCGCAACCATGAGGAGTTGGCAGAGCAAAGATGGTGGCCATACCAGCCATAGCGAGGTTGGGGAGCATCATATGCATGGGGGTGGTGTGGAGGCGTGGAATCAATCATGGTAAGAACTTAGCAGTACCTTTGAACTTTCTCCTCAATCCAAAAGAGCTTCTATCTACAATAGATCGAAAGAGACGGAGAGCGACATGGGAGCTACAATACATGAGCATGAACAAAAAGTATCAATGCATTAGCAAGTGAAAGAAGTGAAATTTCACTTTAATATATAAATAGCTCACCATGCTTGGAAGAAATCTGCAACACATCAAAGGAAACATAGAGAGATGTGGGAGCTACAATACATGAGCATGAACAAAAAAATATCAATGCATTAGCAAGTGCAAGAAGTGAAATTAATTTCACATTAATATATAGGGATCTTTTTTGTGCCCCTGGTTCCTTAGCTCTACTCATTCATCCCCACTATGTTAACTTTTGCTCACTTTTCCCCACTCCCTTACCCGAAACACTCAGAACAGGTTATAACAGATGTTGCCGTGGGCTCAAGTGGGGCCGCGTATACGTGGGCGCATGCGAGACTGCGGTCATGGGGTAGCACGTGTCATGGGCATGCTCAAAACGTCCCATCATATAAAGAGGGAAACCACCTCCATTGCCCCTACCATTTTCCCCCAAATCCCCTCCCTGCCGCATTATCTTCCTCTCCCCCACCGGCGTCGTCTCGCTCTCCTCCACTGCCTCCACCGCACCGTCTCGCTCTCCCCCACCGCATCCTATTCCTCACCTTCATCGCCTCCATCTGTCAGATGGCCGACGCTCGTGGCGACGCTAGCGCAGCGGCCGAAGATGTGGTGGAGCTGCAGGGTCCAGGCGCGGTGACCGCAGATGTTGGCGGCGTCCACGGCAGTGCGGGGAAACTTGCAACCACTGCGGATGTGGCGGGCTCCACCTCATCGCTGCAGAAGGTGAAGGCGTCGAGCGGCACAGTCCATCTAGATGCCCCCATTCCGTCGCCTGCCGTGGAGGAGGAGGTATTTGCACTTGCTTAGCTTGTAGAGTTAATTGCTCCCTAGTTGCATTGGTTAGATTGTGATTCATATGGTAGTTTAGATGGTTAGAGTAGTTGGTTTGACGGATGGGCCGGGGTTTTCTGTAGGGTATGGTCTGGGGGGACCGGGTTTTTGGACTAGGGTTGGTTGAATAAATTCGTTGCAAAAATGCTATGTTGTGAACTATGACTTTAGGTGCTACAATGATTGGGGTTTTTAGATTGGGATTTGGATAAATTCGTTGCAAAAATGCTAGATGTTGTGAACAGATTGGGGTTTTTAATGCTATGATGCTTATTAGATTTGTTTTTAGTGCTCACAGATTGGGATTTTTAATGCTGCTCAGATTCGTTGCCTTAGATTGGGTCCCTATTAGATTTGTTTTTGAATGCTACTTAGATTGGGGTTTTGAATGTCATATGCCCAAATGGAATCCATTGATTAAGAATTTATAAATTTGATTCAATGTGTGTAAATTTGTCATATTGGGTTTTTTGATTCATTAGTATATAAATTTGATTCATTAGTATATATATTTGATTCAATGTGTGTGCATGACCAATGATCAATGTGTTATTTGAATGTCATATTGGGGGGTTTTGATCAATGTGTGTACATATCTAATACATTGATATACTAGTGATGGATATGGTTTTTTAATGCCTAGAGCTAAGGGGCACAGAAATAAAAAAACCCCACCTCTAAAACATTTCTGACATTGGGAGTATATTAGCCCTATGATCAATGTGTCATGTGTGCATATCTAAATTTTCAATTGGCTACTAGTGATGGATGTAATTGTATATTCAGGAGGATGATGGTTGGGGGGGGGAGAGGAAGCTGGCCGACTAGAGTTTAGGTGCTGCAATGATCAAACATGTTGTTTCAGTGTTGCTTCACTGATCAGACATGTTGTTTCAGTGTTGCTTCACTGATCACACATGTTGTTTCAGTATTGCTTCACTGATCACACATGTTATTAGTCTCATGTTTATTAATCAAATCAAATGCATGCTTTTTCCCACCAGCAAATTATCTATGTATGTTTGTGTAAATTCAAGAAAATGCAAAAAAAAACCTTGGCAAACTATCTATGTTTGCGTAGGAGATCATGTGTGCAAAATTTGAGGTTATTTAGAGGAGGTCACAAAAATTTGAATTTGAGAAATATGCTCCAAATGAGCTCCCGTGCTAGGGTAAATGGCCCATTTGTAATCAAGTTTTTTTGGACCTACTCTAAATGAGCCAAATGTTTTGTATTAACACCTATTCAATCTATATAGTGTAGATTCAAAGTCTTACTATTTTTTGAATTAATCTTCATATTTTTACATTTTATTTTGAAAAATATGCTTTAATATAAAAACTATTAAAAACACGTTTAAAATATGAAAAATGTAAAACTAAGTTCAGATCCTTCTTATTCACTTTGAAGTAAAGATTTGGTGATTTTTTTTTATTTTTTTTAAAAAAATTCAAAAACAGAAGGTAACCCTACCTCATCTCCTTGAACTTTATGAAATCTTGTAGGTGATAGCTCATATGTGTGAAGGTTTTCTCATGAAAATGACCATAGACCAAGTTTATGATTTTTGGTTGGTAACATGTCACATAAGACAACATTGTGCGTAGGTTTCATATTTTTTTGATTTTTTTTAAATTAATGGTGCTCATTTGACCTTGATCGTGCCAGCTAGGTTTTTTTTTATGAAAATGACCATAGACCAAGTTTGGTATTTTTCCTCGTTAGTGTGTCTTATAAAACAACGAACGGCGAAGGTTTCATATTTTTTCGATTTTTTTAAAATTAGTTATGCTCAGTCAAAGCTTTCGTAACCCCGTTGACCAGCTCAAAACCCCTCTAAACCCCGCGGGGTTTCGCCTAACCCTAGCTCCGAACGTCAGTCGCCTGATCATACCCTGGCGCCAAGCGACAGCCCTCGGATGTGGTCTTCTAGAAGGAATTCGGTGGGCAGGCTGTGTGCAGGCTCCGGGCCGTTGGATCACAAGGACGGCTCCGCATCGTTGGATCGTGGGGAGATCCGCGAGAGGCGATCCTGTTGGTCGTGCTCGGCTGCTCGCCCACCACTGACTCCACAAAAAACGGTGGTGTTTGATACGTCTCCAACATATCTATAATTTTTTATTGTTCCATGCTATTATATTATCTGTTTTGGATGTTTATGGGCTTTATTATACACTTTTATGTTATTTTTGGGACTAACCTATTAACCCAGAGCCCAGTGTCAGCTTCTGTTTTTTCCCTTGTTTCAGTGTTTCGCAGAAAAGGAATATCAAACGGAGTCCAAACAGAACGAAACCTTCGGGAGAGTTATTTTTGGAATGGAAGCAATCCAGAATACTTGGGGTGTACGTAAGGGAAGCAACGAGGAAGGCACGAGGCAGGGGGCACGCCCACCCCCTGGGCGCGCCCTCCACCCTCGTGGGCCCATCGTGGCTCCCCTGACATACTTCTTCCTCCTATATATACGAATATACCCTAAAACCATCGGGGAACACAATAGATCGGGAGTTCCGCCGCCAGAAGCCCCCGTAGCCACCGAAAACCAATCTAGACCCGTTCCGGCACCCTGCCGGAGGGGGGAATCCCTCTCCGGTGGCCATCTTCATCATCCCGGCGCTCTCCATGACGAGGAGGGAGTAGTTCACCCTCGGGACTGAGGGTATGTACTAGTAGCTATGTGTTTGATCTCTCTCTCTCGTGTTCTTGAGGTGGTACGATCTTGATGTATCGTGAGCTTTGCTATTATAGTTGGATCTTATGATGTTTCTCCCCCCCTACTCTCTTGTAATGGATTGAGTTTTCCCTTTGAAGTTATCTTATCGGATTGAGTCTTTAAGGATTTGAGAACACTTGATGTATGTCTTGTGTGGGATAACCGTGGTGACAATGGGTTATTCTATTGATTCACTTGATGTATGTTTTGGTAATCAACTTGCGGGTTCCGCCCATGAACCTATGCATAGGGGTTGGCACACGTTTTCGTCTTGACTGTCCGGTAGAAACTTTGGGGCACTCTTTGAAGTACTTTTATGTTGGTTGAATAGATGAATCTGAGATTGTGTGATGCATATCGTATAATCATACCCATGGATACTTGAGGTGACATTGGAGTATCTAGGTGACATTAGGGTTTTGGTTGATTTGTGTCTTAAGGTGTTATTCTAGTACGAACTCTAGGATAGATTGAACGGAAAGAATAGCTTCATGTTATTTTACTACAGACTCTTGAATAGATCGATCAGAAAGGATAACTTTGAGGTGGTTTCGTACCCTACCATAATCTCTTCGTTTGTTCTCCGCTATTAGTGACTTTGGAGTGACTCTTTGTTGCATGTTGAGGGATAGTTATATGATCCAATTATGTTATTATTGTTGAGAGGACTTGCACTAGTGAAAGTATGAACCCTAGGCCTTGTTTCAATGCATTGTAATACCGTTTACGCTCACTTTTATCATTAGTTACCTTGCTGTTTTTATATTTTCAGATTACAAAAACCATTATCTACTATCCATATACCACTTGTATCACCATCTCTTCGTTGAACTAGTGCACCTATACAATTTACCATTGTATTGGGTGTGTTGGGGACACAAGAGACTCTTTGTTATTTGGTTGCAGGGTTGCTTGAGAGAGACCATCTTCATCCTACGCCTCCTACGGATTGATAAACCTTAGGTCATCCACTTGAGGGAAATTTGCTACTGTCCTACAAACCTCTGCACTTGGAGGCCCAACAACGTCTACAAGAAGAAGGTTGCGTAGTAGACATCAAGCTCTTTTCTGGTGCCGTTGTCGGGGAGGCTAGGTAAGCGGCACTAACACCCGTCAACTAAGCTCTTTTCTGGCGCCGTTGCCGGGGAGGTTAGCGCTTGAAGGTATATCTTTAGATCTTGCAATCGAATCTTTTTGTTTCTTGTTTTAGCACTAGTTTAGTTTATAAAATAAAACTACAAAAAAATATGGAATTGTGTTCGCCTCATACCCTTCATCTTTTTAATATCTTTCGTGAGTATGATGGAAAGGAAAATTGTGCCAAAGTGTTAGAACAAGAATGCATTCAAATGTTTGGCACTAAATATTTAAATGATGATCATGATTGCAATGTTGTTAGTATGAATTCCTTGAATATCCATGATGCTAATGATATGCAAAGCCACAAGCTTGGGGAAGCTATGTTTGATGAAGATGATATTTTTTGTCCCCCAAGTTTTGATGAGCAAATTTATTATGATGAAATCATGCCTCCTATTTATGATGATTATATTGATGAAAGTGGATTTGGAGAGGTCATGACTTTATTTTGTGATGAATCCACTATTCCGGAAGAGGTTCCAGTTGATTATGAGAACAAAGTTGCTATCTATGATGATTATTGTGATGACTTGTATGGTATTAAAAATAATGATAACCATGAAACTTGTCATCATGATTTTAGTTTTCAATTGGATTATGCCTCACATGATAATTATTTTGTTGAGTTTGCTCCCACTACTATTCCGAATGAGAAGAATTTTGCTTATGTGGAGAGTAGTAAATTTTCTATGCTTGTAGATCATGAAAAGAATGCTCTATGTGATGGTTATATTGTTGAATTCATTCATGATGCTACTGAAAATTATTATGAGGGAGGAATATATCCTTGTCGGAATTGCAATAATATCAAGTTTCCTCTCTATGTGCTTCAAATTTTGAAGTTATGCTTGTTTTACCTTCCTATGCAAGTTGATTCTTGTTCCCACAAGTTGTTTGCTCACAAAATCCCTATGCATAGGATGTGAGTTAGACTTAAATGTGCTATTCATATTCTTCATGATGCTCGCTTTATGTTTCAATTCTTATCTTTTATGTGAGCATCATTGAAATCATCATGCCTAGCTAGGGGCGTTAAACGTTAGCGCTTGTTGGGAGGCAACCCAATTTTATTTTTTTTATTTGCTTTTTGTTCCTATTTAGTAATAAATAAATTATCTATCCTCTGTTATGATTGAGTTTTTATGTTTTAATTAGTGTTTGTGCCAAGTAGAACCGTTGGGAAGACTTGGGGAAAGTCTTGTTGATCTTGCTGCAAAAAACAGAAACTTTAGCGCTCACGAGAATTGCTGCCATTATTGGAGAGTGCTATTTAGTTAATTCTTTTTGCAGATGACTAATAGATAAATTCCTCACGTCCAGCAATTTATTTTTGAATTTTTGGGATTCCAGAAGTTTGCGTTAGTTACAGATTACTACAGACTGTTCTGTTTTTTGACAGATTCTGTTTTTCGTGTGTTGTTTGCTTATTTTAATGAATCTATGGCTAGTAAAAGAGTTTATAAACCATAGAGAAGTTGGAATAAATTAGATATTACACCAATATGAATTTATAATGAGTTCATTACAGTACCTTATGATGGTGATTTGCCTTCTTATACTAACGGAGCTTACGAGTTTTGTTAAGTTTTGTGTTGTGAAGTTTTCAAGTTTTGGGTAAAGATTCGATGGACTATGGAATAAGGAGTGGAAAGAGTCTAAGCTTGGGGATGCCCAAGGCACCCCAAGGTAATATCCAAGGACACCAAAAAGCCTAAGCTTGGGGATGCCCCGGAAGGCATCCCCTCTTTCGTCTTCGTTCATCGATAACTTTACTTGGAGCTATATTTTTATTCGCCACATGATATGTGTTTTTCTTGGAGTGTCATTTTATTTTATTTAGTTTTGCTTGCTGTTTGAATAAAACACCAAGATCTGAAATTCTTAAATGTTAGAGAGTCTTCACATAGTTGCATTGTTATTCGACTACTCATTGATCTTCACTTATATCTTTCGGACTAGTTTGTTGTTGCTCTAGTGCTTCACTTATATCCTTTTTGAGCACGGTGGTGGTTTTACTTTATAGAAATAACTGATCTCTCATGCTTCACTTATATTATTTTGAGAGTCTTTAGAAAAGCATGGTAATTTGCTTTGGTTATGAATTTAGTCCTAATATGATGGGCATCCAAGTGGGATATAATAAAAACTTTCATATGAAGTGCATTGAATACTAAGAGAAGTTTGATACTTCATAATTGTTTTGAGATATGGAAATGGTGATATTAGAGTCATGCTAGTTGAGTAGTTGTGAATTTGATAGATACTTGTGTTAAAGTTTGTGATTCCCGTAGCATGCACGTATGGTGAACCGTTATGTGATGAAGTCGGAGCATGATTTATTTATCGATTGTCTTCCTTATGAGTGGCGGTCTGGGACGAGCGATGGTCTTTTCCTACCAATCTATCCCCCTAGGAGCATGTGCGTAGTACTTTGTTTCGATAACTAATAGATTTTTGCAATAAGTATGTGAGTTCTTTATGACTAATGTTGAGTCCATGGATTATACGCACTCTCACCCTTCCACCACTGCTAGCCTCTCTAATACCCCGCACCTTTCGCCGGTATCATACACCCACCATATACCTTCATCAAAACAGCCACCATACCTACCTATTATGGCATTTCCATATCCATTCCGAGATATATTGCCATGCAACTTTCCACCATTCCGTTTACTATGACACGCTCCATCATTGTCATATTGTTTTGCATGATCATGTAGTTGACATTGTATTTCTGGCAAAGCCACCATTCATAATTCTTTCATACATGTCACTCATGCATCATTGCACATCCCGGTACACCACCGGAGGCATTCATATAGAGTCATATCTTGTTCTAAGTATCGAGTTGTAATTCTTGAGTTGTAAGTAAATAAAAGTGTGATGATCATCATTATTAGAGCATTGTCCCAGTGAGGAAAGGATGATGGAGACTATGATTCCCCCACAAGTCGGGATGAGACTCCGGAGTAAAAAAAGAGGCCATAAAAAAAAGATAAAAGCCCAAATAAATAAAAAAGAAGAGGCCATAAAAAAGGGAGAAAAGACCCAAATAAAAAAATGAGAGAAAAAGAGAGAAGGGGCAATGCTACTATCCTTTTACCACACTTGTGCTTCAAAGTAGCACCATGATCTTCATGATAGAGAGTCTCCTATGATGTCACTTTCATATACTAGTGGGAATCTTTCATTATAGAACTCGGCTTGTATATTCCAATGATGGGCTTCCTCAAAATGCCCTAGGTCTTCGTGAGCAAGCGAGTTGGATGCACACCCACTTAGTTTCTTTTTGAGCTCTCATACCCTTATAGCTCTAGTGCATCCTTTGCATGGCAATCCCTACTCACTCACATTGATATCTCTTAATGGGCATCTTCATAGCCCGTTGATACGCCTAGTTGATGTGAGACTATCTTCTCCCTTTTTGTCTTCTCCACAACCACCATTCTATTCCACATATAGTGATATGTCCATGGCTCACGCTCATGTATTGCGTGAAGATTGAAAAAGTTTGAGAACATCAAAAGTATGAAACAATTGCTTGGCTTGCCATCGGGGTTGTGCATGATTTAAATACGCTGTGTGGTGAAGATGGAGCATAGCCAGACTATATGATTTTGTAGGGATAGCTTTCTTTGGCCATGTTATTTTGAGAAGACATGATTACTTTGTTAGTATGCTTGAAGTATTATTATTTTTATGTCAATATTAAACTTTTGTCTTGAATCTTATGGATCTGAATATTCTTGCCACAATAAAGAAGAATTACTTAGATAAATATGTTAGGTAGCATTCCACATCAAAAATTCTGTTTTTATCATTTACCTACTCGAGGACGAGCAGGAATTAAGCTTGGGGATGCTGATACGTCTCCAACGTATCTATAATTTTTGATTGTTCCATGCTATTATATTATCTGTTTTGGGTGTTTATGGGCTTCATTATACACTTTTATGTTATTTTTGGGACTAACCTATTAACCTAGAGCCCAGTGACAGTTTCTATTTTTTCCCTTGTTTCAGTGTTTCACAGAAAAGGAATATCAAATGGAGTCCAAACGGAATGAAACCTTCGGGAGAATTATTTTTGGAACGGAAGCAATCCAGAAGACTTGGGGTGTACGTAAGGGAAGCAACGAGGAAGGCACGAGGCAGGGGGGCGCGCCCTCCACCCTCGTGGCTCCCCTGACGTACTTCTTCCTCCTATTTATATACGAATATACCCTAAAACCATCGGGGAACACAATAGATCGGGAGTTCCGCCGCCAGAAGACCCCGTAGCCACCGAAAACCAATCTAGACCCGTTTCGGCACCCTGCCGGAGGGGGAATCCCTCTCCGGTGGCCATCTTCATCATCCCAACGCTCTCCATGACGAGGAGGGAGTAGTTCACCCTCGGGGCTGAGGGTATGTACCAGTAGCTATGTGTTTGATCTCTCTCTCTCTCTCGTGTTCTTGAGGTGGTACGATCTTGATGTATCGCGAGCTTTGCTATTATAGTTGTATCTTATGATGTTTCTCCCCCTCTACTCTCTTGTAATGGATTGAGTTTTCCCTTTGAAGTTATCTTATCGGATTGAGTCTTTAAGGATTTGAGAACACTTGATGTATGTCTTGCGTGGGATAACCGTGGTGACAATGGGTTATTCTATTGATTTACTTGATCTATGTTTTGGTGATCAACTTGCGGGTTCCGCCCATGAACCTATGCATAGGGGTTGGCACACGTTTTTGTCTTGACTCTCCGGTAGAAACTTTGGGGCACTCTTTGAAGTACTTTTGTGTTGGTTGAATAGATGAATCTGAGATTGTGTGATGCATATCGTATAATCATACCCACGGATACTTGAGGTGACATTGGAGTATCTAGGTGACATTAGGGTTTTGGTTGATTTGTGTCTTAAGGTGTTATTCTAGTATGAACTCTAGGATAGATTGAATGGAAGGAATAGCTTCATGTTATTTTACTATGGACTCTTGAATAGATCAATCAGAAAGGATAACTTTGAGGTGGTTTCGTACCCTAACATAATCTCTTCGTTTGTTCTCCGCTATTAGTGACTTTGGAGTGACTCTTTTTTGCATGTTGAGGGATAGTTATATGATCCAATTATGTTATTATTGTTGAGAGGACTTGCCCTAGTGAAAGTATGAACCCTAGGCCTTGTTTCAACGCATTGCAATACCGTTTACGCTCACTTTTATCATTAGTTACCTTGCTGTTTTTATATTTTCATATTACAAAAACCATTATCTACTATCCATATACCACTTGTATCACCATCTCTTCGTCGAACTAGTGCACCTATACAATTTACCATTGTATTGGGTGTGTTGGGGACACAAGAGACTCTTTGTTACTTGGTTGCAGGGTTGCTTGAGAGAGACCATCTTCATCCTACGCCTCCTACGGATTGATAAACCTTAGGTCATCCACTTGAGGGAAATTTGCTACTGTCCTACAAACCTCTGCACTTGGAGGCCCAACAACGTCTACAAGAAGAAGGTTGTGTAGTAGACATCAGTGTTGGGACCAAAAGGAAACCAAGCTCTAGTTGGGCCGTCGAATCGCGTCGTTTTTTTGTGAACGTGTTGGCTCTGTTTTTTGTGAATGTGTTGGCTCTGTTTTTTTTGCATCATAGAAAATTTACTTCTTTCTATTCTATACAAATGTAAAATGACCAAATTTATAAGGGCTAAATTTATTTTTATCATGCAAAATGGCCACAAACTATTAAAAAATGGGTCATTTTGCATTTGTATAATGGCCACAAGCCCTCTATCTCTTCTTATCATGCAAAATGACCAAATTTTTATGGGCCAAATTTATTTTTATCATGCAAAATGGCCACAAGCTCTTCAAAAATTGTCTCCTTTTGTTGATATAATATAGGGTTTGACCACGGATTCGCACGTGTGCAATTAGTTTCTTTTTCTTCTTCTTTTCAAACCACCGTTTCCCACGTGTGTACACTCCCGATGCTGCGGTGGGTTTGAAAACGGGCTACTAACTTACATTTGACGCCGTTATTGCCACGGCCAAATAACACGTAGCACTACGGCTATTTAAGCCACCCTGTGCTTCTGTCATCCCTCATCCATGTGCCCTTCTTGCTCTGCGACCCCTTCTCCATCTTCTGCACATCCCTCAGCCATGCAGTACACCGGACCAACCTACCGCTTCCCACCCATCGTGCCAAAGAGGCTCTACCTACCGGCGTGTATGTTGATCGCACACTACGTGTGTGGGCAATATCAAGGCTGAGGACAGCAAGGAACTTCACCGAGTTCTTCCTCGCGTCCGGCTACCACCACCCCCCGAGGGGATCTCCAACGATGTTCCGCGTCGAGGAGGTCATCCAAAATTGGGTGGTGGTTGCTCTCCTTGCCCACTTCACCAACACATTCGACGCCTTCTACCTCCTCGGTCGGGTGTTTTGGTGTGGCTCCGAGTTCATCGCTTTCACCACCCACAACAGGTTCACGGAGTACAACATCTTCCCCACCATGACACGCATGCACACTCTTCCATACCCATCGACAACGCCCCGGAGGAGCAGTGAAAAGGGCGCCCGGATGAGGAACGAGGTGGAGAAGGCGGCGACTAGGGTTGTAAACCCTCTATCTTTTTTAGTGTATTTTATGTTAAGTTGTAATTGAACTATGTTGGAGTTGCTTTGGGCTTGTTGGCCCTTTTATTAAATTCTATTATTAAGTTTTCTATCTATTCTATTATTAAGTTCTTCCTAGTTTGAGCTATGTGATCGTGCTATGGGCTTGTTGGCCCTATCTACATATTGGAACTACATATTTGTTGATTATTTTCTTAGAGAGCTCGGCTTGTTAGTAGGGTTCCCTTGTTAGTAACCACCTAGTGCATGCAAGCAAGCTTTGTTAGTAGGGATGAATGAGTACAACTAAGCAAGGGAGTGGCTCTTTTTTTTACAAAAGCCACAAAAATGTAGCCACCTAGCTAGAAGAGAGGAACCAGCGGCAGTGACCGTCGCTGCATCCTTGGTGGCTGGCGTGCAAGAAACCTGCTCGGTCAGTGCATCGTGGTGGATGCATCGGCGCATGCAGGCTCGGTCGGCGCATGCAGGCTTGGTCGGCACATCGTGGGATCATGGCATCGGTGCATGCAGGCTTGATCGACACATGCA